>NC_143204.1:6819166-7120833 GCF_051530095.1 Phoenix dactylifera | reverse complement strand
GCGTAATTTCATGTGATCTCCCAACATCACATCTCTCCCACGCTTGTTCCAACCGTCCGAGATCCTCTCAACATTCATGATCCCATGTTCTCGCCAGCAGGAAGATAAGCTTCAGCAGACACGGATAGAATGAAATCATCCACCGCGTCCAAGGATCAAGGGATAGAAGTCATCTGTTCATCTTTATCCATGATTCGAAACAGGGGAGGAAAGAGGGAGTTGCAGCCTATAAAAAGGCCTAGCATGAACCGAGATGGCCATTCCTCCTCTTCCCCACCAGGGGAGGGGATTGTTCCCTTTATTCTTCTTCCCCCACTGGGGGGGGGGGGAGGCTTCTATGAAGCTCTTCGGAGGCGGAGTCCCACGGAAACAGAAAAGGGAGAGAAGAGTTTTGGTCATTCTGGGAATGATTTCCCAAAGAAAAAAAATAAAGAAAGAGGGAGAGATGGGAGCCCGCTGCTGTGCTGCTGCTGCCGTCTCTAACTCAATGGAAGGCTGATCTCTTCTCTAGGATTGGATGCAGCCCTAACACAGGGACATGAGTTTTATATTTGATTTTATATTCTTGGGGTTATATGAACTTATTGTTTTTAATGGATATATTCTTTTGAATCATATTTAATTTCTGTGATTTTAAGTATGATGTTCGTACAACTGTTCTTCATGATCACTAAGTAAATATAAGATAGTCCATGCTTAGGGAAGATGCGATGTACTGCCACCTTAGATTAGGGTAGACATTTCATGCCTACTGAAGATGGATTATGCCCAAATTACTTTTGTGAATTTTTATTTAAATGCTTATTAGGCTTGTAGCCAATTTGCATGTTAATCCAAGAATGAAATAAAATATAAATAACCCTTGTTCTGATGTTAGTGGTGAATTCCTTGCCCTAGGTTCTCCTAAACTGATATCCCTTTAATTGCATTTTCTTTTATTGAATTGTTTAGTTTAATAGTCTTCACAAATTCATCATTTTAAATATTTTTATTTTAAGAAAAACAACTATACCCCAATCCCTGTGGATCGATACTCGTAATCACTATCCTACTAGATACGTGCTATTGCGTGGTCTTTAAATTTGACTATCAATTTTTGGCGCCGTTGCCGGGGATTGGTAGCATAGTTGTTTTTCTTTTTATTAAATTTTTTTTTCAAAAAAAAATAAAATTCAAAAAAAAAATAAAATAAAAATAGTTTCTATTTTTACTTTCTTTATCCCCTTCTTCTCTCTTACTAATTTTTGATTTTTCCTGGTATCATTTGATCAGGAACCGAAGGGGAAGTTTGGAACAATCAGAAAGGGAACGGCTGAAAAAGAAATACTGTAAAGGTTTGCTTTAAAAATTGCTGGGGAAATTCCTCTTGGTAACATCTGAACCTTTCTTATTTAAATTGATTCCCAATTAGCCTGAAATTTTGTGGTGATTGTTTGATTTTAATTTCAGCAAAAGTGTGAATGCATGCTTGATACACATATACCAATTAATCCGCACATAGTAAGGGCAATCACCCCAACAAGATAAGAACTGGATTTCATCTCCAGATTCTTGCCCAAATTAGGTGAATCAATTCTCACATAGCTATCATGTTAAATAAAATCAATTAGACGTTGGCCCCTAGGGACATTCGAGCTCAATAGGACGAAGATCACCGAAAGTTGCACCAATTTCGCTCTGTGGCTCAGTTGATGTCTAGGCAAGCTTTGTCCCAAGGGAGACAGTTCATCTGTTCGAGGCAAGTGGTTTTTAAGTGGGACCTTTGCAACGCATCGTGACCCCCCCACTTACCTGGGAGCTTACCTGGTCAACTCAGTTCATTAGACCGGATTGGAGGCTTAGGTGCCCTCTTCAAACCAGTTAGGAGCTGTCTAGTGATTTTAGGGCAAACATGAGGAATTGATGTGTTTTTCTTTTAATGCATGCTTAACTACACCTGATGCGTCTGGCTGAAGACGTTAAACTTAGCGCTTGTTGGGAGGCAACCCAATTCTCGTTGGTTATTTTTGCATATTTTTTTGTCACATTTTTTTCAGGATCCCTCATATTACTGATGCAACTACGGTAAAATGCTTCTATCCTCCATATGCATCATATTTTCGTCCAAAATAAAAAAATATATAAAACAATAAAAATAATAATATAATATTCAAAAAAAATTCATCAAAAAAAAAAATTGAGGACAATGTCTGATCTAAGTTGGGGGGTATAGGATTCGAATTTTTGAAGAAATTTTTCGCATTTTCACATTTTTAAGTGAATTTTAAAAAAAAAAGTGAATTTCAAAAAAAAAAAAACCTAATTTCTATGCTTTAGTGCTGAAATAATAAACACACAAAGTATATAAAATCTAAAAAGCCCAATGACTAGTCAGCAGTAAGTCAATTTGAGTTCTTTTTAAAAGTTCTTTTAGCGAGTTGTAAGATAATTTTTACTTTGAAATTTCACAACACGTATGGCCTGCACTTCTGAGGGTTAGGTTTAACATGATGTTGTTAAGTCTGGTAGCAACTTTGAGTCCTAATGAATCATACCTATCTAATTCGCTATTTAAAAAAAAAAAAAAGGAAGGGAAGTGAATTTGTCAGGTACATCGAAAAGGGCTACCTATTGTCAAAGATCAGCAGACTTGTAATGAGGAACCCGAGCATAGGTCCGTAGGGGAGTCTTGATGCCCAGCACCTTACGCCATCTGGTGTGGGAGTGTTGACTGAGTGCTCGCTACACGGAGGAATCATTACAAGAGTAAAAGTGCGTAATTTATAAATCTCAAAAAAAAAGAGAAAAAGAAAAAGAGAAAAAAATATAATATTGACCTTGAAAAAGACGATAGTGTGAAAGCCGTCGTTGTAAAAATTCGAGTAAACTGGAATATTACAGATAAAGCCCATGAGGTATTAAAGTAAACATCCACAACTCTCGAAATCCTGCAACATAGGATGATTTTAAATCAGTGATTAGGTCTTATCTGACCAATTCTTGGAAATTACTAGCTTTAGCAGTATTTTGGGGATTTAAAATCTTAGCTTGTGTATGGTCCAGATATCACCGAGCACCCAAGTATAAATTAGTCTTACAACTCTCTAACAGAAACTTAATGACTTCAACTTAAATTGCATACTGATTTAGGATTTGGGCTGACTTAGTAATTAAAACTTTGTGTGTTTTTAAAATTTTTGGCACTTATGCATTTAAAATTAGATTTTATAAAGTAATAAAACAAATTCATTAGGTAGAGACAACAGTTTGTGGGTATCTGAGCCGGAAACCCTCACGAGACAAAACTCGTCCACTAGGGCCACCTAGGGGTTTAAAGCCTTATTGCATACGGTAAATGCAATCGCGATTCCTGCGAAAGTGAGTTAGTTTTTTTTTTATTATTTTGCTCGAGGACTAGCAAAATGTAGGTTGGGGGGTGTGATAAGTGCTAAATAATGCATAAATTAACCTTTTATTCATAGCACTTATCATTATTTTAATTTGCATATTTCGTAAATTTAACCATTAAATATGTGTTACCATCATCATTGCATTTTAATAATTATAAGAGGTGATTCGAGTTGATTTAATTATTTAATGATTAAGTCTAATGTGTGCAGGTCAAGTCGAATTAATTGGGATGATGTCTGAACTAATGTGTGCAGGTCGCGTTTGCAGCTGAACCTGTGTCCACATCACCCTCTAAGTGCTTAGCGATTAATGCTCTAAGTTTGATCCCAGCTGTCCCATGTTGATCTCCCAATATCTTAGCTCACAGATCCGTTTCATTACTCTCCCAACTTCCTTATTTCTTTCAACATTGGGCTCAACAACCGACTCCCTTATTCCTTCCAAACCAAGTCCCTTCCCCATTCAAAAATAAAAAATAACACTCCAGCCACATGAACCTATTCCAAGCCGAAAGCCATATCTTCTCCCGTCCGTGTCATCTTCCCATCATTTCTTCATCACAGAACCAACTCCAAGCTTCATCCCGTTGCAATCAACCTTAAACCAATATCTCAGCAACCATCCTTTACCGTCCGCATCATCCTTAATCCCAGCATCCCCTATTCCCAATAGGATCACATTCTCCACAACCGGAACAGAGCCGAGACCCAAGGATGATTTCCTTATCCGAAACAACCAAAACCACGTCTTCATCTGGATTCATTCCCAGCCGAGTGGACATGTTCTCAGCCAAGATAGATGCAAATCTAGCTTGTATCCCAGATTTCCTCTCACAAAACCAATCCCGCAGCATGCCAGTCGTTCGGATTGACTCTGTCGTCCACGTCTGTGATAGCCTTACCCCTTCTTCGGAATAGAATCCCATCTTGATCTCATGAACTCCCCAACGTCCCAGCGTCTTCCCCTGTTCTGGAATAGAGTCGCATGATCCGTGGGATAAAATCAAATCCCAGCCACATCTCAGCCGGAAGCGATCTCCCGCATCCTAAATCATCTCCTCGTCATCATGAATCAAATCCTCTCATCCACGTTTGATCCCAGCTTCAACCGTATTCATCTTCCCATCAACCTACGCTCCCACGTCATCCATATCATCACAGATTTTATCCAAACTCCCTCCCAGTTCCGTTTCCAGCACCTCATCCACAGACGTTATCCATCCTTCCGCATTCGAGTATCCCGCAATCTATTCTCATCGTGTGGCCATCCGGATCAGCATCCCAATTCTTCCGGCATCTCCACATAGCCATGAGTCCCATTCCCATGAATCAGCCATCAGCCGTATCCACCAAACTTCAACCACATCATCCCCTGTTTCTCCGTGTTCATTCCGAACCAACCTATCCTCTTCTGTCAGATTGACCCCAGCAAACTTCTTGACCAACGATTCCTTCATCCACGGATAAGTCTTCAACACCGAACTGATTGCAAAGATTATCTCTCAGATTATCTTTCTAGAATGGAGCCAAATCCTCTGCATAATTCACGGGATCCCATCCTCTTCCAGCGTAATTTCATGTAATCTCCCAACATCCCATCTCTCCCACGCTTGTTCCAACCGTCCGAGATCCTCTCAACATTCATGATCCCATGTTCTCGCCAGCAGGAAGGTAAGCTTCAGCAGACACGGATAGAATGAAATCATCCACCGCGTCCAAGGATCAAGGGATAGAAGTCATCTGTTCATCTTTATCCATGATTCGAAACAGGGGAGGAAAGAGGGAGTTGCAGCCTATAAAAAGGCCTAGCATGAACTGAGATGGCCATTCCTCCTCTTCCCCACCAGGGGAGGGGATTGTTCCCTTTATTCTTCTTCCCCCACCTGGGGGGGGGGAGGCTTCTATGAAGCTCTTCGGAGGCGGAGTCCCACGGAAACAGAGAAGGGAGAGAAGAGTTTTGGTCATTCTAGGAATGATTTCCCAAAGAAAAAAATAAAGAAAGAGGGAGAGATGGGAGCCCGCTGCTGTGCTGCTGCTGCCGTCTCCAACTCAATGGAAGGCTGATCTCTTCTCTAGGACTGGATGCAGCCCTAACACAGGGACATGAGTTTTATATTTGATTTTATATTCTTGGGGTTATATGAACTTATTATTTTTAATGGATATATTTTTTTGAATCATATTTAATTTCTGTGATTTTAAGTATGATATTCGTACAACTTTCTTCATGATCACTAAGTAAATATAAGATAGTCCATGCTTAGGGAAGATGCGATGTGCTGCCACCTTAGATTAGGGTAGACATTTCATGCCTACTGAAGATGGATTATGCCCAAATTACTTTTGTGAATTTTTATTTAAATGCTTATTAGGCTTGTAGCCAATTTGCATGTTAATCCAAGAATGAAATAAAATATAAATAACCCTTGTTCTGATGTTAGTGGTGAATTCCTTGCCCTAGGTTCTCCTAAACTGATATCCCTTTAATTGCATTTTCTTTTATTGAATTGTTTAGTTTAATAGTCTTCACAAATTCATCATTTTAAATATTTTTATTTTAAGAAAAACAACTATACCCCAATCCCTGTGGATCGATACCCGTAATCACTATCCTACTAGATACGTGCTATTGCGTGGTCTTTAAAGTTGACTATCAGCTTCCCGACAAAGATGAAAACAGCGTTTCCAAAAAGTTCCAAATTGGAGCTTCTTCCCAAAAGCTGTTTTCAGCTTCCTACAAAAGCTTAAACAGCTTTTCGAAAATTTTACCAAACACCATTTTTTATCTAAAAGTACTTTTGGAGAGCTAGAAAGTACTTTTTGGCCCTCCAAAAGTTAGGCCCTGTTTGGGGAGCTGTTAGTAATAAAGCTTTTGGAAGTAGAGCTGTTGGAAGTAGGCTGTCTGAAGCAGAATGTTTATAAAAAGCTGTTTGTTGTTTGGTAACTACATTTCTAAAGTGCTGTGGCACTTTAACATGTGTTTAGTAAGCAAACTGAGAAAGTACTTTTATGTGACAAAATGACCATAAAGGACATTACCAGTATTATATAACAGAACATAATAAAATATAATATATATTAATACATAAATATATGATATAGTATAATATTAATGTAATGTAATATAATATTATTATAATATAGTACTATAACATTATGTATTATAGAATAATAATTTAATATAATATTAAATTATTTAACATAACATATCAATGTATTATGATATAGTGTAATATAATATTATATTTATAGTATAATATAATAATAAATATATAAAATATTATAATTATTAGTGTAAATTAATTTTTCATCCTTCTAATGACCATTTATCTCTCTAACAAATTTTCTAGCTAGGTAATAAAATTGGTTAAATAGTTACTAATATTTTTATTTATTTATTTATTTATTTAGATCATATTATTTGCCACTCACTCATTATTTTTCTTTTTATTTATTTATTTATTTATTATTTTATTTTATTGAAATATAAGGGAGTCGTCGGCCATGGGTGGTGGCCGGCATGGTGGCTGCCACCGTGGGCAGCCACGAGCTTCCAAAACAAAAAAGAAAGAAAAAAAGAGAAGAGGAAGAAGGAATAAAGGGGGCGGCATTTAGAGGAAGAAGAAGAGGGAGAGGGAGAGGATGGGTGAGAGAGGAAGAGGCAGGATGAGGATTTTGGGAAAAAAATGTGTGATTTAAATGGAAGTATTTTGGTCCAAAAAATAGCTTTCCGACAAAGTTGAAAACAGCGTTTTCGGAAAGCTCCAAATTGGAGCTTCTCCCCAAAAACTGTTTTCAGCTTTCCGTAAAAGATGAAACAGCTTTCCGAAAATTTTACCAAACACCATTTTTTATCTAAAAGTACTTTTGAAGGGCCAGAAAGTGCTTTTTGGCCCTCCAAAAACTCCCCCAAACAGGGCCTTACTAGCTTGGGTTAAGTGTGAAGTGAGCATCTTGAGAGCATTAGTCTATTCGGCCTTATATTTATACTTTTAATTTTATTTCTTTATACTTCTATTTTACTTTATTTGTAATTTTTGCTTCTGCATCAAACGAACTACCCATAGACAGTGAAATCTGGTATAGAACTGTCTAATCCATAATCCACATGTAGTTCTGCTATCCGTATATTCAACTACCAGGTTGAATCAACTCTTGTGCTGTCATGTTGCGCCGCTCGACCTCCGCCCCCCCCCCCCAGCATATAAATTGCTTGTAGATGGCTGCTGATGATGAGAGGATCCTCTACAATATCGATAATCTCAAGAGATGGACACAGTTGCACCTCCATCATCATCATCATCATCATCATCATCGTCTTCTGAATCATCGTTATCTTCTTGACCCGCATTTGATGCATGTATGGCAAAATAAACTGTGTCAATTGTTGTTCCTAGACCACATGTTCTTGTCCATGCTAGATCATCACAAAAATGTAAAGTTTTTTTATAGCTTTTGACCATTGCAAGGGTCACTTTGCAAGTATGCCTCCACATCATCCATAGACCCCACCTCTCCCATATCAAAAAGGTCCCTTGGGTTGTTTTGATAGCAATATGCCAATGTTTTTCAACTGGATCTTACATGTAAAACACTTGCTCAACTTGTGATACTAGCATAAAAGGTTAATCTAATAACTATTGGCCAATATTTAGCTTCCGCTTAAAATGTCCAAGCATGAAGCTAAACTCATCTTTTCCTATCCCCCTTTCTTGAGCTCAAGCATCTACCCTATCTCACTTTAACAAAGACTATGCTAATGTCCCTCTTAATCCAATTCAATAATATCCATCAAAATACCATAATAGGTAATATCCCCAACAAATAGGTTTTTGTCTTTAGCACTTGCATAGCAAGATATCTTTACCGTCCCCATGACATTACTATTTTGTGTTTTCTATTGTTTTCTCAATCTATTGTGTGAAATCAATGTCCATTAGCAATAAATCCCCATTATCTTCTTGAAACATCACTAGGTCCCTTTGCCAACCATTTAATTTCACCAAATAAATGTACATTGCTTGCAGCATTCAACTCATAAACCTATATGACATTTGTAAAGTTTACCAATTTTTTTTTAAAAAAATACGGTCAGATGCTGAAAAGTATGACAACTTAAACGGGCTTTGAACAAACATGAAATGTTCATTTTGAACACATTCCCATTCCCTTTCACAGAAGTGTTCATAGGTAGATTTTGCATTGGATTAAGGAAACTTGGCTGCTGTTCTACAATGTGAAATGAGTAAAAACTTGAACACTTCTGTTTGTTCCATCTGCCTCGAGTGGGTTATTTGTTTAGCTGTGAACCTCTGTGAAAGTGCTTGATGGGGCGTGGTGCTAACCTTTTAGTCTAGAGTATCTGACAAAAGATTTACTAGGCAAAAAGCCTCTCCATTTGACAATGGTTATTCTTGTTGCGCCGCTCGACCTCCGCCCCCCCCCCCCCAGCATATAAATTGCTTGTAGATGGCTGCTGATGATGAGAGGATCCTCTAAAATATCGATAATCTCAAGAGATGGACACAGTTGCACCTCCATCATCATCATCATCATCATCATCATCGTCTTCTGAATCATCGTTATCTTCTTGACCCGCATTTGACGCATGTATGGCAAAATAAACTGTGTCAATTGTTGTTCCTAGACCACATGTTCTTGTCCATGCTAGATCATCACAAAAATGTAAAGTTTTTTTATAGCTTTTGACCATTGCAAGGGTCACTTTGCAAGTATGCCTCCACATCATCCATAGACCCCACCTCTCCCATATCAAAAAGGTCTCTTGGGTTGTTTTGATAGCAATATGCCAATGTTTTTCAACTGGATCTTACATGTAAAACACTTGCTCAACTTGTGATACTAGCATAAAAGGTTAATCTAATAACTATTGGCCAATATTTAGCTTCCGCTTAAAATGTCCAAGCATGAAGCTAAACTCATCTTTTCCTATCCCCCTTTCTTGAGCTCAAGCATCTACCCTATCTCACTTTAACAAAGACTATGCTAATGTCCCTCTTAATCCAATTCAATAATATCCATCAAAATACCATAATAGGTAATATCGCCAACAAATAGGTTTTTGTCTTTAGCACTTGCATAGCAAGATATCTTTACTGTCCCCATGACATTACTATTTTGTGTTTTCTATTGTTTTCTCAATCTATTGTGTGAAATCAATGTCCATTAGCAATAAATCCCCATTATCTTCTTGAAACATCACTAGGTCCCTTTGCCAACCATTTAATTTCACCAAATAAATGTACATTGCTTGCAGCATTCAACTCATAAACCTATATGACATTTGTAAAGTTTACCAATTTTTTTTTTAAAAAATACGGTCAGATGCTGAAAAGTATGACAACTTAAACGGGCTTTGAACAAACATGAAATGTTCATTTTGAACACATTCCCATTCCCTTTCACAGAAGTGTTCATAGGTAGATTTTGCATTGGATTAAGGAAACTTGGCTGCTATTCTACAATGTGAAATGAGTAAAAACTTGAACACTTCTGTTTGTTCCATCTGCCTCGAGTGGGTTATTTGTTTAGCTGTGAACCTCTGTGAAAGTGCTTGATGGGGCGTGGTGCTAACCTTTTAGTCTAGAGTATCTGACAAAAGATTTACTAGGCAAAAAGCCTCTCCATTTGACAATGGTTATTCTTGTTGCGCCGCTCGACCTCCGCCACCCCCCCCCCCCCCAGCATATAAATTGCTTGTAGATGGCTGCTGATGATGAGAGGATCCTCTACAATATCGATAATCTCAAGAGATGGACACAGTTGCACCTCCATCATCATCATCATCATCATCATCATCGTCTTCTGAATCATCGTTATCTTCTTGACCCGCATTTGATGCATGTATGGCAAAATAAACTGTGTCAATTGTTGTTCCTAGACCACATGTTCTTGTCCATGCTAGATCATCACAAAAATGTAAAGTTTTTTTATAGCTTTTGACCATTGCAAGGGTCACTTTGCAAGTATGCCTCCACATCATCCATAGACCCCACCTCTCCCATATCGAAAAGGTCTCTTGGGTTGTTTTGATAGCAATATGCCAATGTTTATCAACTGGATCTTACATGTAAAACACTTGCTCAACTTGTGATACTAGCATAAAAGGTTAATCTAATAACTATTGGCCAATATTTAGCTTCCACTTAAAATGTCCAAGCATGAAGCTAAACTCATCTTTTCCTATCCCCCTTTCTTGAGCTCAAGCATCTACCCTATCTCACTTTAACAAAGACTATGCTAATGTCCCTCTTAATCCAATTCAATAATATCCATCAAAATACCATAATAGGTAATATCGCCAACAAATAGGTTTTTGTCTTTAGCACTTGCATAGCAAGATATCTTTACTGTCCCCATGACATTACTATTTTGTGTTTTCTATTGTTTTCTCAATCTATTGTGTGAAATCAATCTCCATTAGCAATAAATCCCCATTATCTTCTTGAAACATCACTAGGTCCCTTTGCCAACCATTTAATTTCACCAAATAAATGTACATTGCTTGCAGCATTCAACTCATAAACCTATAGACATTTGTAAAGTTTACCAATTTTTTTTAAAAAAAATACGGTTAGATGCTGAAAAGTATGACAACTTAAACGGGCTTTGAACAAACATGAAATGTTCATTTTGAACACATTCCCATTCCCTTGCTTGTGCATGAGGATTTTGCTTGTTGATTGCATCAAGATGTTTTCTTTTCATAATAAAAAGTGTCAAATAAATAGAAAATCAATAAATTAAGCTAAATCAATAAAAAAGTTATAGGTCGTAAGAACTTACTCTCTATATAAAAGGTGCGGTGTTTCAAGTGATTAGGCTTAAGTTTCATTATTTGACCCTCGAAACAAGCCAGTCAAACTATTTTTTTTTAAGAAAAAGTTTGATCGGGCATATTTTTCAATTCGAAAAAAATTAGATAGAGCAACTAAAAACAAAGTCGATGTAAGAGTTGAGATCTACCTTTCGTAGAATCTTAAATTTTTTATATTTAGTTTTACTAATCATGTCTATTTTGAGAGACCGAGTCTTGTTCGAACTAGAAGAAGGGATATCACTATTATAAATAGAGACTATGTATCTTAATTTATGAGTCATCAAAAAAAGTAAAGAAGATCTAGACCCTACTTTAACCAATTTTTTTATTTTTTCTTAAATCTTTTTGATAGATTAAAGTTGGGTATACTGAAAAAATTCTTTCTTATCCCTGATCGGATCAATAGCCCATTACAACCTTGGATTAGATCTAACATCCTTTTTATAAAAAATGTTTAGATGAATCCATTTTGAAAATAATTAATTATTAACTATAATTATTTAAATAATAAATATTTTAAAAATCTTTCAAGTTACTAATCTACTGAATCTAATATATCTGACCAAATCTCAATTCTAATATGGACACATTGTAATTATGATGGTTTCTATATTGCAAAGCCTGACCCTCACTCTTGTCTAAATCCAATAAACCACTGTGTTTTCTATCAAAGATATGGTCCAGAGGGTCATGGTCAGGCACGTGATTGGTCATAAATTTACTAATTTCCAAATACAATATGGTATCATGTCCTTCATATCAAGGGACAACTTGCAAGCTCATACACCTAATTCATATTTCTATCTCTAATGGTAGTATGACTGCTCAGTGTGATGGTACACCCAAGTGTCAATGTAAGATCCGATGTCAGTGAAGAAGGACCTCCACACCATCACCCAGGGGTATAAATATTGGTCCAGTTGGATTTTTATTAGAAATATATTAGAAAATCATTTTTGAAATAAAATATAACAAAAAATAATCATGAATTATCTATTTTATAGAGATCTTGTAAAAAAATTATGTATATATGTAAGAATATATTATATGTCTTAATATTTTCAAATATTTTAAACAACAAAGTTTGAAAATATCATAAGGTTAAAACTAAAATATTTTATTTTTCATGTAATGAAAAGAATTGATTTTTATCAAAAAGAATTAATAGATAATATATAAAAATGTTATTTCTATGAGGTGAACAAGTTTTGAAGAAGTAAAAGCAGGAATGAATGTCTCGGTGGTTGGATGATTGGCAGCTAACTTAAAGAAGAACATTATTTTAAACAATTTTTTCCTCGATATCTAGATCTAAATTTGGAAAAATTTCAAAATTCACATCCAATTCAATATCCAGCAAAATTCATGAATGGCTATCCAAATCTGGATCCAGATTAGATTCAAATATTCCTATATGCTCTGAACCGGATACAAAAATAGATATGATTAGATATTCCTGTTTCAATCCTGGTAGGAGGTGAAATTAGAGGACTTCCCTAGCCTCAAAAAAAGATAATAGTTTTTTAAGCTTCAAGACATCTCTTTGGTAGCTAGTCTACTCCAAATAAGCTTCCATAAAGACACATGCACTCGTGGGGTCCAATGTTATGTACAAGACCAGATATCAGTTATGCAATTGGTGTAGTGAGTAGATATCAGTCTGATCCAGGCCTGAGTATTAGACAACGGTAAAGCATATCCTCAAGTATCTAAATAAAAAACTAAACATTATTTTCTAGTGTTTGGAGATGAGGATCCGCTAGCTATCAGAGGTTATACCGATTTAGATTTTCAATCCGACATTGATGATAGAAAATCTACATCTGGATTTGTGTTTACACTGGGTAAAGGGGCAATAAGTTGGAGAGGCATCAAGCAAGATACCACTACAGACTCTACCACTGAGGCAGAATATATAGCTGCAAGTGAAGCTGCAAAGAAAGTTGTGTGGATTCACAAGTTCAATCAGAAACATGAGGTCGTCCCATCGATTGAATCTCCTATCGCCATTTATTGTGACAACAATGGTGCAATTGCACAAGCGGTGGAACCAAGAGCTCATAGGAGGACGAAGCACATAGAGAAGAGATTTCATCTCATACGCCACATTGTGAACCGGGGCAATGTGGTAATATTAAAGAGAACATTAAAAGAGAACATTGCAGATCCGTTCACAAAGACCTTGACATAGAAAATGTTTGAGAACCATCTTGAGTCAATAGGAATTAGATATGTGTATGAGTGGTTCTGAGTGCAAGTGGAAGATTATTAGATATATGTCATCAGAAACCAATTTGTAAATCAATTTTAATAATTATTGAATTATTTATTTCTCCTTTTCACATATATGTTTATTTGTTTATTGGATATTTTATTGTGACATGAGATGTTCACGTGGTATATATGTTGAGTAATATTATGGAAGGACCACATCGATGATTAATAAATCATAGGTGCAGAGTGGTAGTCTTTCGGTTCCTTGTTAACTCATGTTGTTCTATGCCGAGTTATATATTTTAGGCTTACACTCATTGTGTCGCTATATAAATAGGATGATAGGCTCCGTCATTGAGTTAGAGACCTTAAGCAGACGAGTGGAAGCACTGTAAGAGTATATGCAATGAACGGGATCCAAATATGAATACCTTCTGGAAATGATCACTAATATTGAGAAGAGTATTTAGCACAATTAGTTTGTATGTCCTTTGACATGAGAGGTCTATGTATATATATTTGGTGTGTTCTTGTACTTTGACTGAGTTAATTGTTGATGGTCTTCTCAAGATCAAATATATAGATAAAGTTGGGTGTCGCATGCACTAGATTGATTTATATAAATACTCAATAAGTAATCCACCAACCTCAATTTGAGGTAGTATATTCAGTATATCTGTGGAAGATTAGACAAAAAGAAAAACTGACTAGTAAGATTTGTGAAAATCATTTTCATTATATTTTTATTATAAATAAAATATTTATTTGTGAAATTGTTTTAGAAACAATTTTTGGGGTCCAACTAAATTACAGAATAAGAATTAAGAATTATATTAGCAAGGGATTTAATCAGTGATATTTTTCCAATCCTATTGGCTTATGTGGAATATAGTGGGGTGGAAGGATAAATAAACAACATTGTAAGCAAAAGAGATTTCACTAAATTAATCTTCTTTTCTCGGGGGTCAATTGCAAAGTGTTGATGGATATTTTTGCAATTTGTAGAAGCCCAAAATTTGGAATCAAAAGAATATAAGAGGTCTTGTTAAAAATTGTTTTTCAGTAATCCTACGGCCGAGAATAGAGATCCCTAAGGATCCTATGCATATTATTGCCTAGAGTTTTATGTGGTGGCTATAAATAGCCAGGATTGGCCATCAAAATCATAAGAAGTCATGCAAAAGTTGCAAGAGCTACAAAAATCTAAGGAGAGGCAGTGAACATGGATCTCTTAGGAGGCAACACACTTGGTTTGCTAGTGGTGAGATCTATGTTTCTGTCACCCTGTTTGTTGTTTTGCAGAATTTTTCTCGTGATTTCTTTTACTGCAAGGAAAGTGTTGCCCAAGGAGACAACCCAAGAGGGGGGGGGGGCGAATTGGGTTTTAATTAATTATTGACCAATTAAAAATAAAATGAGTGATTAACTAAATCTATTGCAAGTGAATTAGTTAGATCACTAGATGCAATGAGTGAAGAGAGAGAAAGAAACAAGGTCCAATACAAACACAGAAAGGTTTATAGTGGTTCGAAGCCAACTCTTGCTCCTACGTCCACTCCCCAAGCCGCACTTGGGAGTTCACTATAATCTCTAGGATTACAGCCGGTTGTTTCGCAAGCTCACAACCTAACTTGTTATTTTCATGAGGACACAACGAACTCCGTCGGTTTTGACAGACTCACCGACTAGAACCACTCGATTGTTTTTTCGGATTCACAATCAAACCCAATTGGTTTTTTTTCGGTTCACCAACCACAACCTTACACCGTTGGTTTTATCTTTGGCTCACCAACAAACCTTATAACCCTTCAATCAATCTTCTGATTGAATCAAGTACAAAAACAAGAGTTTAAAGTTCACAAGAAAAGCTTCTAAAAAGTAAATATAAAATTGATGACCCAAAGATTGATTTAAAGATTAATTTTGATGATCACAAAACCTTGAAGTATAATTACTAATGCTTGTGTTGCAACAAGAAAGATAATTTGTTTTGCAAGGAACATAGCAAGTTGGAAAAATACAGGAAGGCCTCAAAAGCTCTCAAGAAAAGTTGGAAGAAAGCTACACTTCATTGGCCCAAGTTTCAAGTTCAAAGGATTCAAGTTGGAGGAGAAAATTCAAAGAAAGATTCAAAAGAGTAGTCCTTGAGTCGACTCCTAAAAGTTCAGAGTCGACTCTGGCACTCTGGAGTTTCAAGGAACAGTGCTCGAGTCGACTCCGAGACTCTGCGAGTCGACTCCGACTGAGAACAGACAAAAAGACAGAGAGTTGATTTTCAACGCTACAGTGCTCAAGTCGACTCCAACTTCAGCGCTACAGTGCTCGAGTCGACTCCCAGCTACAGTGCCGGCAGACTCTTATTCATGAGTCGACTCCTGTTTCAGCCGAGTCGACTCCTGCTTCAGCCGAGTCGACTCGAGCACGCTGGGAGGTATAACGGCTAGTTTTTTCTTGACTCCAACGGCTCTATTTTTGTCTCTAACGGCTAGATTTTTGTTTCCACTCCCTCTAAAGCTATAAAATCAAGAGGAGAGCAAAGGGAGAAAATAAGAAAGTGGGAGAAAATACATAAGAAAGAGATTTCAAAGAGATTTTAAGAGAAACCTCCCAAAAACACAAAAGGGCCATTCAAAGCAAAAAGAAAAGAAGAAGAGAATCCGAGTGAATCCCAAAGCTTCCTCTCCAACTGTGTACTACCTCAGTGATCCTCTACCTCGTGCGAAATCAGAAGAGGGTCAAGTAAAGAAGAAGCCGAGTTCCTTCATCTACAAAACTTGTTTGAGGGCTTCTTCTCTTTACTCTATTTGTTTATATTGCTATATCTGCTTGTTTAAGAAGCTTGTATTTATTTTAAACTCTTGTTCTAATATCTTGTAACTTAATTCAATCAAGGGATTGAATCAAGGGGTTAAGGTTTGTTGGTGAACCAAAGGAAAAACCAACGGTGTAAAGCTATGGTTGGCGAACCGGAAAAAACCAACTGGGTTTGATTGTGAACCCGGAAAAACAATCGGTTGGTTCTAGTCGGTGAGCCTGTGAAAACCGACCGAGTTCGTTGTGATCTCGTGAAAACAACAAGTTAGGTTGTGAGCTTGTAAAACAACCGGCTATAATCTGAGAGATTATAGTGAAATTCCCAAGAGATCTTGGGGAGTGGATGTAGGTGCTGGGGTGCACCGAACCACTATACATCTTTGTGTTTGTGATGCCTTATCTCTTGTGTTTCATGCCTTACATTCATACTTGATTGGTTAATATCTCTAGCTTTGTTTTCTATTGATTTATAAGTGATTGGTTAGAACTTGCTTAGCTTCCACTCCATCCTTACCATTCACATAGATTATAATTGCTCTAGCTTAATCTTCCACTACTTTACTTGTAATTGCCTAAAGCTTAAGTAAATAACATCTTATCATTCCGCTGCATTCAATTCAAAGTAAATTAGGTAACATAATTTTTTGGAAAACCCAATTCACCCCCCCTCTTGGGTTGTCACCTTGGGCAACAAGTGGTATCAGAGCAGGTGCTCTAAGATTAATTGTTGATCTCACGATCAAGAGCCAAAAATCATGACAACTTAAATAGATAGTTTTCTAGGAGAGGGACAATTAATTGATAGACCTCCACTATTTAATGGCATAAACTACACACATTGGAAAGCACGCATGCGCATTTTTATTCAATCACAAAACTATGATTTATGGAGTATCATAATAAATGACCTTCACATACTCTCTCAAACTATTAATGAAAAAGATTTAGCACAATTGAATGCTAATGCTATGAACATACTATATTGTGCTATCCATGAAACTATATTTAATAAGATTTCTGCATGCTTATCTGCTAAAAAAATCTGGGATACTTTAGAAATTATTTATGATAAATCTTAGATTAGCTCACATGTGCTTCAATTATATACTAAAAGTGAGACTGCAGAATCTCCCACATCAGCCGAGTCGACCCCTAGTTTGTCCGAGTCGACTCCTAGAGAAAAACAGTCTGAAAGGCAGAGACTCAGTTTTGGAGACCCTGTGAACGAGTCGACTCCAAGTATTTCAGAGTCGACCCTCAAGTTAGCCGAGTCGACTCCAACAAAGTCCGAGTCGACTCCGAGGCAGATCAGTTCAAAAGACAGAGAATCATTTTTTAGGCCTCTGAGAACGAGACGTCTCCCGAAGATCTCGAGTCGCCTCTCAAGTCAGTCGAGTTGACTCCAAGTAAACCCGAGTCGACTCGAGGAAGAAAGAACAACAAAAAAATTCAAAAGCTTCCTAAAGACAAAGAAGAAGAGGAAGCAAGAAGAAAGGAAGAAAGAGATAAAAAGAAAAAAAGCCTTGACCAAGGAAGAGTCAAGAAAGAAAATAAAAGTTAGGAGCAACAATGATGATATTAGCTCCAAAGAACTACAAGAGGTAACTAACTTGTGCTTTATTGCACAAGAAGATAAGATAAAATCTGAATCTACTTTTACATCAAATTTTTTTCAAGAAGAATTCTCTTATGATGAATTATTAAATGCTTTTCATGATTTGTATGGTGAATGTAAAAAATTAGCTATGAAGAATAAAAATCTTAAAAAACTAAATCTAAAAATTTCAAAAGAAAGAAATTCTATTACTGAAATACAAGATAAACTAAATTCTGAAAATGAAAGCTTAAGGTTAAATTCAAAACAATTGATTCAGAAAAATCAGAATTTAATTAAAAAAATCAAAACTTAAGTGAAGAAATTAACTAATTAAAATCTTTTATTAACAAATTCACTGTAAGTTCAGAAAGATTAAAAATGATGTTTGAAAGCCAACATGCTGTTTTTGTTAAATCAAAATTTGGCTTGACTCCTTTGCTTAGCAATGAATCCCTAAAGAAAAAGGTTATAAATTCGTCAAGCAAATCATCAAAAAGGATAACGTATTTCAAACATCAAAAGAATGGGCATAACAACTTTACCTATAGTTCTAGTACAATTAAATCAAATGGTAAAGTTATTACTATTAAACAGATTTGGGTTCCAAAAGGAACCATATGTCCTAACTCTCAAGGACCCAAGCAAGCTTGGGTACCCAAAATAAAAATATGAGGATGTAGATGTAGGTGTGCCAAGATACCCATGGAATAAATAGAACTTTCATACAAATGGGTGTTCTAGACACACGTTAAAGAATGGAACTTAAAATATAATCAAGAAAAGTAATTAAAATAGAAGAAACAAATTCAAATTCCTCTATCTTTCTATGTTATACTTTACTTATTGATGGATACTTTGTTAATGATTAATCAATTTCCTTAAAATATCTTTTTGAGTCCTCTATATGCTTGATTGAGAATTTTTATCCATGGCATTATCTTTTATTGATCTTAGGCATAAGAATGTGTACTTGGTATATTTTTATGCATTATGAATATCAAGAGTGAAGAAATCACTTTTGGCATATAAAATCAACTCATGCTAGTATGTACTTAATCTCAAAAGACCTTATCATTGGCTTACTTAGATTATCTTCTGAAAGGTCAAAGTTTACTATGCATGTTAACTAAGCAAACAAACAAGAATCAATTTCTAAATCTAAAGATATTGTTTCCATCACTAAGTTTTTCAAAAGCTTACATTGGATTTGTTCTTGGCAAATAAAATTGAAGTATTTTCTGTATTTCCTAAATCTTGTAAAAGTGTTTCAAATGAAAAAGGTTTCCCAACTGTGAAGATAAAGAGTATCATGGCACAGTGTTGAAAACCAAAATTCTGATAAAGTTTATACAGAAAATAATATTGAATACAATTATTTCAGCACCAAGGACACCATAAGTAAAATAGGGTTAATAGAATTCTTGAAAAAATGAAAAAGACAATGGTGTATGATAGTCATCTACTTAAATGATTTTTATTAAAAGCTATCATCACTGCTTGTCATACATATGGTTTCTATTAGATCTATTTTTGATGAAAACTTCTTTTGATCTTCTAAAAAATAGAAAATAAACTATTGCATATCTTTCATATTTTTCAGTCGTACATGTTATGCTTGATATGTTCTTATGAAAATAATGCCAAATCTGATAAAGATATTTCTATCCTTGGATATCATTCATCAAGCAATGCATATAGAATATTCAATGAAAAGATTCTAGTTGTAGAAATATCAATTCATTTTGTTCTTTATGAGACTAATGATCTTTTCATCAAGACACTAAAATCAGATTATTTGATATGTATATGATTAATCTTTTTGCTTACATATAACAATCTGAAACTAAAACACCTTAAGAATGAACAAGATTATAATTGGTCGAGTTAAACTAAATCATTTTTTTTAAGAGATAGAATTTGAAATCTTGCCGATGAAATCTGAAAACTTGTTAATAATTAGAACCAAATTGAGTTTTTCAGAAATGCACTTAATGAAGAAAAATTGGTGACTACTAAAAGATTCAATCAAGAAAAGATGAAATAGATCTTGATGAAATTCTTGCATGATTAAAAGTAAAGATCACCATTATCATTTGCTTGCTTTATGAGCTTTATATTCTGTCAAATGAATGTGTAGAATGCACTTCTATGTGGTTATTTCATTAAAAAAGGAGATCTATGTAAAATAACCACCTTATTTGAAAACACTTATTACAAATATGATAAAACAATATGTGATTTGGAACAAGCACCAAAAGCATGATATAAAAGCTTGAGTAACTTTTTTGATAGAAAGTAATAGTGATAAAACTATGCATCAAAAAGAAGAATTTATGATATCTTATTTGCTCAAAGTATACATTAATGACATCATTTTTGGTTTTACTAATGAAGATTTATATGAAGATTTTACTAAGCTCATGCAAGGTGAGTTTGAAATATGTATGATAAATGAATTAACATTTTCTCTCGAACTTCAAATTAGGACAAACAAGAAAGGGAATCTTCATTGACCAAAGTTAGTCCATAAGAAAACTCCTATAGAAGATTGGCATGAAGAAGGTATGTCTATGACCCCATCTTGTAGAATTTGAAAAGGATAAGCAAGGTAGATCTATTGTTTTAAAGCTGTATTGAAGCATGATAGAATAATTATTTTATCATACAGCTAGTAGACCAGATTGTATGCTCATTATGTGCCCTTGTGCAAGACTTCAATCTAACTCTAATGAATCACATTTTATTGATAACAAATGAATCATAATCTGAATTTTGATACAAACAACTGTTTAAGATAAACTTAGCTAGTATGTTTTATTGATAATTATCTTAAGCAAATAGAATCTAAGCTAAATTGATTCTGAAAACAAGAAATTGATTTGACCTTGAAGAATCTTCCTATTGCCTCACATGCTTGTCCTTGAACCATCTTGGTTAATGAAACTATCTCTTTAGTTCAAGTGACATGTGCTTGCTTATATTTAGGCAATCTCTTGAGTAAAGTGACTCAACATTCAATTATTATCATATCTTATGTTGAGTCATCTAGTTAAAAAATATGTTGTATGAATGTTTTGTTTTTTGAAGAAACTAATGACTTTCATTCAAGAAAGAAAAAGATTTTGTTAATAATGCACGATCCTTAAGAAAGAAAATGAGAGATTTCAACTTGAAGGACACCTCCACATAAGATACAATAAAAATTCACATGCAAACAAGAAAGGAGACTTTCTTCAGCCAAAAGTTTACACATAAGAAATTTAGTAGGTATTTGACTTGAAGAATGCAGAATGAATCGGTAGTTTTAGACACCTCTCTCATAAATTAGCTGAGCAAAGTCAATAACTTAAATCTTATTATGGCATGATTAAAGTCTTTAAGTATTAATTTCTTGATATCATGTCTATATATATATTGATTGACTTATGCTTTTAAAAATTATTTCATGGTTTGCCCAAACTAAAATATATCTTTGCCTATGTCATAACCATGAAATACACAAGTTTATGCTTAAAATTTTGATTTAAAATTACTTGTGAAAAGCTATGAATCCTTGAGCATAATGAAAATGTTGTTTGCATGATATACATCTATATGATACATAAGATTATTTTTTTACTCTGCTCTTTCATGTAAATTACATGAGAATAACAAAAAGAGAGAGATAAAGAAAAGAAAATGAACATTATTCAAGAGAAGTAAAATCTAAGTAAAGACAAATACTCCAATCTTAAGGAAAAGTAAAACAAGCATAATATATTCGGCACATTTGTGAGACTTGTGTGAGCATTCTTTTGAAAGGGATAAAATTCATAATTAATTACCCTTAAACAGAGAAAATTTGAAGTGAACATTTTAACCTTTCTATATTGCTCATTATAGGGATGGTGCCAGTGGGGAAGCTAGTGGTAGTACCCAGCACTATTTGACCCAACTATTTGGTGTAGAGTATATTAGGAACGGCACAAGAGGAAGGCTAGTGGTAGTACCTCGTGCTCCTTCTAACTCCACCAGATATGGAGCAAATAGAGTATAGAGCATAAGAAAGTAAAAATAAAAAATAAAATCAAAATATTCGTTAATTGGTTAAGGAGAGAAATTCAAAAAAAAAGAAGAAATGAATGACAAAGTAAATGAAAGTATATAAGAAGAATCAAATCAAGTTTTAATCACTTGGAAACACACCTTAAGGATGAAATCAGTGCAAGATTATATTTAAATAGGGAGAGCTTATTTGAAAAGAATTAATTTTGATCCTTGACATGCTTATTCTTAATATTTTAATGCATGACTTAACACATAATATATTTTGCATGTGGCATGATGTTTTGAATTATGGGTTCTCAATATTTTGTAATGCTCCATGCTTGGATAATTTGATTGAATGTTTAAAATACTACATAAAATTTTTTTTGGTTTTATTGTATAGAAATTTCAGATTTCTAAAATGAATAGAAGGATATCTCTATTTAGGCAAAATGAATTGATTTTATTTTATCTTTCAACTTGCCTAACTTTGGTACATAATGTTCTAAGTCATACCAAAACTCAACATTAAATATAAATATTCTGAATATGCTCTAATATATTTGAAATATATGTTTTCAATCGAATGATTTAAGATGAGCTACAATGTGGAAGATACATATCTCAAATTATAAATTTGAAAGCCTTCTTGAAAATCTTTATGAAGTTCAGAATCCGATTTTGTATAAAAGTTTAAACTTAATTTAAAAATGCTTATATCGTTACATCTTTATAACCTTAGTTATATACTTCAATGATCGCAACATTCAGGAGAATAAGTCAATATGATTCCTAAATAAAAATCTTAACTTAAGAAAAATAGAATTAATTTTGATGCCTTGGTTGATTGCTCCGATACGCATCTGAAACATATCATTTCTTATATTTAAAGTGTACTAAAATTAGTTTAAATGATGTACTTTTCAATGATCTTGATTGCAAACAAATGTTTCTAAATATATAACTTTATTTTGATATTAAAAAGATTCATTGTATTTCATGTATACATTGCTGTGAATCTATAAGTAAGAAATTAAATTCTATAAACATTCATCTGAATGATCTTCTATATCCCTTTCTGCATGATTGTTGCTTCCATCACTAAAAGAAAAAGCTATTTTTAAAAGAGTGAATGCTCCTAAAGCTAGAAACATTTTAACTCACTCAAATGACTCTTAAAAGAAAGAAAATGTAATTGCTTTTGAAAAAAATTGAGTTTCAAATGAATTATTTTTTGATTAATATTTCAGTATATTTTCTCAAAGATTAAGAGAAAGCATAACTTGTTCCTGAAAGATGAAAAAGAGTGATTGCTATAAATTTTGAAAAACTCTAGATCACTTTACATTCTTGATATCAGAGAATTTCAGTTTTATTCACGCTTATCATTAACATCTGAAATTCAACAAAAAGAAAAGAATGATTAAAGAAGAATGCATCTTTTGAGGGGGAGCTTTAGACAAATCAATCTCTCTAGATTTTGCATCTTATTCAAAAGTCACCATCATATGATGCATACCTTGAATATTTTATGAATTGATGAACCTCCTTGTGTTGCCATTACTTGTCTTAATTATATATAGCCTATACTTTAAGTTTAATTCTATAGAGCATTTATTATTTCAAATGAATATGACTTGATACTTGCAAATATGCTCTCAATGGGTTAAGTTGAAAATATGCTGAAATTTGTAGAAAATATATTTTCAAGATTAACAATTTGAATGTTTTATTGAAAATTATCTTCAAATTCTAAACTCTTAAATGGAATGATCAATTAAGGGAGAGAAAGAAAATTTTAGAGGGAGAGATCATATGGAACTTAATTGCATAAATCCATAACTAAAGACGAGAGAAAGAATACTAAATGAGAAGTGATCCTAATACTCCCCAATATGTATTATAAATATCTGAAATTTAAATTTGAAAATCTCTATTATACACCTTGAGGCTTGCTATTTGGTTAATATATCTTATGCATCAATCATGAACCAAATTGCAATTCAAACATGATATTATATTTTTTGAGTATATAAGTTTTGATATTATACTCTAAAAAATTGATTAGATTGCTCTCATGTTGCTATATATTTAATATATTGGGCAAAAGATCTTAAATAAACAAGCTTTCATAATTGTTATTAAAGATCTTTCAAAAAAAAAAGGAGGTTAGATTTTCATTCGTGCCTTCTTTGAATATCAGTCTTGATGCTCCTTGAATTAACTTGAAAAAGGTTCCACCTACACTTGATTTGAAAACTATTTTTGGAATCACATTCGATGTGCTCTCCTTATAATTTGCTCTGAAATCATCTAAATTGGCTCTGATCTATGCTGATTAATCTCATTCTGACATTATTGCCTTGAGTTATATGATTCATATTCTTGCAATAATTTGACATGCATTAACTGAAAATCAGAGTACAATAAGGAAAAGAAATATTTGAGTATCATTATCTTTGTGCTTAATGTTTCATTATCTTGCAACCTTTTTGATGTTGTCAAAAAGGAGAAGAAATATCTGAGTATATGCTCATAATGTTTTATATGTTGATTATGTTAAGCTGATTAAATCTAAAGCATTATCATGAAGTATATTTTAAAGATATATATTTTCTACTTCATGCAACTTAGTTATGCATTAGTTCTAGAACACAATCTATTTTATATTGCATATACTCCAAGTTTTGTCATCATCAAAAAGGGAAAGATTGATGACCCAAAGATTGATTTAAAGATTAATTTTGATGATCACAAAATCTTGAAGTATAATTACTAATGCTTGTGTTGCAAGAAGAAAGATAATTTGTTTTGCAAGGAACATAGCAAGTTGGAAAAATACAAGAAGGCCTCAAAAGCTCTCAAGAAAAGTTGGAAGAAAGCTACACTTCATTGGCCCAAGTTTCAAGTTCAAAGGATTCAAGTTGGAGGAGCAAATTCAAAGAAAGATTCAAAAGAATAGTCCTCGAGTCGACTCCTGGAAGTTCAGAGTCGACTCTGACACTCTGAAGTTTCAAGGAACAGTGCTCGAGTCGACTCCGAGACTCTGCGAGTCGACTCCGACTGAGAACAGACAAAAAGATAGAGAGTTAATTTTCAGCGCTATAGTGCTCGAGTCGACTCCAACTTCAGCGCTACAGTGCTCGAGTCGACTCCTAGCTACAGTGCCGGCAGACTCTTATTCACGAGTCGACTCCTGTTTTAGCCGAGTCGACTCCTGCTTCAGCCGAGTCGACTCGAGCACGCTGGGAGGCATAACGGCTAGTTTTTTCTTGACTCCAACGGCTCTATTTTTGTCTCTAATGGCTAGATTTTTGTTCCCACTCCCTCTAAAGCTATAAAATCAAGGGGAGAGCAAGGGGAGAAAATAAGAAAGTGGGAGAAAACACATAGGAAAGAGATTTCAGAGAGATTTCAAGAGAAACCTCCCAAAAACACAAAAGGGCCATTTTCAAAGCAAAAAGAAGAGAAAAAGAACATCCGAGTGAATCCCAAATCTTTCTCTCCAACTGTGTACTATCTCAGTGATCCTCTACCTCATGCGAAATCAGAAGAGGGTCAAGTAAAGAAGAAGCCGAGTTCCTTCATCTACAAAACTTGTTTGAGGGCTTCTTCTCTTTACTCTATTTGTTTATATTGCTATATCTGCTTGTTTAAGAAGCTTGTATTTGCTTTAAACTCTTGTTCTAATATCTTGTAACTTGATTCAATCAAGGGATTGAATCAAGGGGTTAAGGTTTGTTGGTGAGCCAAAGGAAAAACCAACGGTGTAAGGTTGTGGTTGGTGAACCGGAAAAAACCAACTGGGTTTGATTGTGAACCCGGAAAAATAATCGGTTGGTTCTAGTCGGTGAGCCTGTGAAAACCGATCGAGTTCGTTGTGATCTCGTGAAAACAACAAGTTAGGTTGTGAGCTTGTAAAACAACCGGCTATAATCTGAGAGATTATAGTAAAATTCCCAAGAGATCTTGGGGAGTGGATGTAGGTGCTGGGGTGCTGGGGTGCACCGAACCACTATACATCTTTATGTTTGTGATGCCTTATCTCTTGTGTTTCATGCCTTACATTCATACTTGATTGGTTAATATCTCTAACTTTGTTTCCTATTGATTTATAAGTGATTGGTTAGAACTTGCTTAGCTTCCACTCCATCCTTACCATTCACATAGATTATAATTGCTCTAGCTTAATCTTCCACTACTTTACTTGTAACTGCCTAGAGCTTAAGTAAATAACATCTTATCATTCCGCTGCATTCAATTCAAAGTAAATTAGGTAATATAATTTTTTAGAAAACCCAATTCACCCCCCTCTTGGGTTGTCACCTTGGGCAACAGAAATAATGTTAACAAGATTGAGTTAGAAGCCCTCAAACAGATTTAAGATGAGGAAGTGGGGGCTACTCAATTTCTAAGTCTCCTCTTGAATGAGCTGAAGGATGTAAGATAGTATGTAGAGCTTTGAATGTGAAGGAATCCCTTTTGGTTTGAGTTGAATACCCTTTTCCCTTCTTTTGCTTGGATACACTCTACGAAAACTCTTGGTGGTTGAAAATCTTTTAATGCTCAAATGGAATAACTCTCTTATTATCTACTACTGTTCACTCTAGCTATTTAAGTGATTTCCTTCGAAAAATAGCCGTTAGAGAGGAGATTAGTGCCGTTCTGACCCGTCTGCACATTCTGACAATGTATCCATTAGGATCGAAGTCGACTTGTGCGATCTGGAGTCAACTCAACTGTTACTGGAGTCGACTCGCGCTTTACTGGAGACGACTCGGTCATTGTTCCAGATTTGAATTAAAGTGCATGCCTCGTCTTGGGATCGACTCGAACCAAACTGGAGTCGACTCGCCAGCAGCTGGAGACAACTCGAGCACTTAGGGGTCGCTCGTTCTCAGGGTTCCAGAAATCCAACTTTCTGTTTTTTTTCTCGAGTCGACTCGGATTTTCTTGGAGTCCTTGGAGTCGACTCGGCTGTCTTGAGAGGCGACTTGAGATCTTTGGAAAACGTCTCGCTCTCAGAGACCAGAAAATTGATTCTCTGTCTTTTGAACTGATCTGCCTCAGAGTCGACTCGGGCCTTGTTGGAGTTGTTAGATGTATGCCCTAGAAGTCAATTTGGCTGACACATTGTTGATTCTAGGAACATAATTTTGTACTTGACTATTTATTATTGAATAAATAAAAGGCATCTTTTCATTCATATTGTTTATGTGTCTATGAATCGTCCAAGAAATTAATAAGATGATGATACATATTCTCAAGAGTTGAGAATTTGAGCCATGTATCATTGGTGATTAATTTCTAAATGCTCCTGATCAATGGATCATCACGAGGACGGTGATCGATCCGATCAGTGCACAGATCACTTTCCTTCTGGATGGACGAGACTTGAGTCCACAGTGTAGGGACACTGAAGTGATAGTGCAGGTGCTTGTTAGAGAACAAGGGTACTGAGCGTGACCAAGACAAGAAGTCACTTGGATGTCTATCCACTCGTCAGTGACTTGCTTGATGTTGCAGTAGTGTGACTGGTCCTTTGACCTGCGGTGCTTCGGCTACTCACAGTGAGGTTATTGTAGTTTGACTGCACACATACATGGTCTCTAGCCATATGGGTCCATGCAGTGTAGATTGGCTGCAGTAGGTTCACTGTAGGAGTAGGGTATGCACCTATAAGGAATCTATCGACCTTGATAGAAAAGGAGTGATCCTATGTGATTTGTTAGACTGAGTTCTAAGACCTTGGCCAGGGCAGTAATATAAAGTGAAAAAGAGTTTTCCACTATCGAACTCAAGTCGAACAAATCTTGATATATGACAGACGATGGGGTTTGACGAGTTGTCCATGACCTCCATCCTGTAGGGATCCACGATAGTAGGACTGTATCACATGTTAACTGCACCTAGAGGTTCATCTTTCTATTCTACTGGGTAGCCACTACATGCTGCTAGGTGTCACTGGTGGATGGTGGGACTCATAGGGATTATCTTGATGATCAATAAACCCTAATGAGTTGAGTTGGAATCGTTCCAACCCATTGAAAGGAGTTTTCAATGATATTGTGATAGAGATCATAATATATCTCACTACCAGTCAGAGTAGAACCTATGGGGTCACACACACTAGAAGTATTGACGGATCCGATGGTTGAAATCGTGATTAGGAATCACAAGTAATCAATTTGATTGATAAGAAGTTGAAGAAGGAAAGGGAATTAATTAATTGGACTTGAAACAAGAATCCTACTTCGGGTAGGATTCCTAGAGTCCTAATTGGATTAGGACTAGGAATCCTAGTTGGAGTAGGACAGGGATTCCTACTTGGAATAGGATTCCTACAATCCTAATAAGATTAGGAATTTTGAATTAAAATTGGATTCCTACTTGGAGTAGGATTCCTAGAAATCCTAATTGGATTAGGACTTCGGATTCAAACAGAGTCCTAATTGGATTAGGACTAAAATTAAATACATCCTAATTGGATTAGTATTCCTTAAGTCTAAATTAATTATTAATCCAATGAATCAACCTGACTCCTAATTGGATTAGGATTGAAGAGTTCAATTGAGTCATGGTTCATTCAAGTCCTAGTTGGATTAGGACTAGCATAGATTGAACCCAATTTGGCCAATCCTAATTAGATTAGGATTAAACCATGAGAGAGGCACCTAATCCTCTTTGGAAGAGGATTAGGTTAACCAAGTAAGAGGGGCATGAGCCCCTCTCATCTTGGATGGTGCGGATTGAAGAAGAAGGGGGCCGGCGCCCCCCCCCCCCTCTTTGGAAAGTCATCTAGGGCTCCTACTTTGGAGGAGCCCTTGATGGCTATAAGAGAGGCACTAGGGCCGGCGCCCTAGATGTATCTTGAACTCCTCTTCAAGCCGTGGCCTCCCCTCTCAACTCCTCTTGGTTCAGCCGCCATCAGCAAGGAAAAAAAGAAGAGGAGGCGTCTCCCTCCTCTTGGTCTTCTTCCTTGGCTTCAGCGCGTGTGAAGAGAAGAAGGCTGCGAAGGGATTTGATCTTCTTCTTCTTCTTCAAGATCCTTCTTCTTCCTCCTCTCTAGTGCAATCAAGAGTTGATTGAAAGAGAGGACATCAGCCATCAAAGCTATCTTTGCAAGGGAGCTAGCACCCCGGTGAGATAGAGAGCTTGGATCGGATCCTGCTTCGTGTGGATACCCGTAGAGGCCGGACGTTTGAACGGCTTCAAGCGAACCCTCTTCCAAAACCACGAATTCAGATTTGCGGTGATCATCTACCCACGCAAGGTGAAGATTTGATCTTTCTAATAGTTTTAAAAGTTTTAATTCTTACCTAATTACGAAAGGTCTCGAAACAACGTTCATGCGATGAACGTCGAACCCGTGCATGCCGATTCCGCTGCCATCTGAAAAATTTTTGAAATATCAGCGGCATGGGCGGGTTCCCAACAGTGGTATCAGAGCCTGGTTTCGTAGATTAAGGTAAGAATTAAATATCTAAAGGCTTATTAGATCTGAAAATTGAATGATCATGCATGCTGAAAAATTCTGCATGCAGATTTTTCAGGGGTGCTGATTTTTTACATGCTGATTTTTATGTGATAAAAAGATGATTCTAATTGCATTGTTAATGGGATTACAAAGTTTAGAATCATGATTAGCATGATCAGCGACCTATGTCATGATATAATCAGTTAGTTTTCAGATCTGAAAATTATAATTGTTGCATACGGTGATGATCATAGGATTCAAACCCTTTTGGTATCAAATGTAATGACCTGCGATGTGATCTGCGATGTCATGTAATTTTTCAGATGCTTGCATGCATCTTATTTGATATTTTGAGAGGCCTGCGTGCCTCCTAAAAGGAGATGTAATTTATTTTTATTTTTATTTTACATCTGGTTGTATTTCTGTGATGTGATGTACATCAACGATCAAGCTGAATCAAAGGCATGAGATGAAAGGTGATCTAAGCGGTTGATGGCGATGGGATCAAGAGTTGATCAAGGATCGAATCAAGGAGGCTTGGAACCAATTCAAGAGTTGAAGACCACTTGATCGATTGATGTGCATGTGCTTGTAATACGACCTAATTAGAATCCATGATCATCACCTAGTTAAAGTTTAGCTTTAATTTGATGCTGCGATTATAACTGCCTGTGATGTGCCGTTTGCATGTGATGTAAATGCGAGTCGGGTAGATAGGTTTACATGTGATGTAGCAAACCCAATTGAGACCTAAATCAAAACCTCCTCAATCAAGTCGAGAGTGAACCGACATGAGCAAGTCATATTAGATTAATTGATCTAATTGGTGTCTAGGAAAGCATGAAAGGTGGTTACTTAATTAGGACCTTACTCTCTGAGTAAGGGGAGCCTCCCACCTGCTTACCTGGCCAATTGTTCGATTACCTCTTATGAAGGGCTCAAGTTGCAAACACTAAGACCTGATTAACCAATATTAAGTCAATAGGTCTTCCACTGTAGTAGAGCTGCTAAGGCCTTTCTGATGTTGATTTGTCTCGGCTGGACACAGTGGTCAAGTTGCATCGAGGGGCTGGACCTCTCTATAGACATGAGATGTTGTAGGGTAAAGGTGGGGTTGGGCACCAATAACTGTTAGGTGAGGACCCAATGACGACTTTATTCCTACGGTTATACGGTGGGTCTGACTTAACTAAGAAATGGGACCAATAACTGTTAGGTGAGGTCTTCATGGCTTAGAGACCAAGTTACACTGCAACATGCTTGAGAAGCATTGTACAAGAGTTGTACACTCATCCATCTATGTGTCACCAATAACTGTTAGGTGAGGTGGCATGTAAATCGGTGGGACCGCAGTACCCACTAAAAATCCTAGTCGTGTGGGATTTCCGTTTTCCTACCAGGGGAGTGTGAGGAATTCGAGAAAATAGTGGGAGTTACATTTGTTCTAAAAGACCTTAGAACAGATTAGGATCAAGTACAAAAGTCTAACTAGAATCTCTACTCTCTGCAGATACAATGTCAGCTTCAAACCCTTTGACCCGTATTCTTGAGACCAACCGACTGACCGGAACCAATTACAAAGACTGGCTTAGAAATCTCAAAATAGTTTTAGACCGTGAGAAAATAGGCTACATACTCGATTCAGATATCCCCACACTACCAACACGTCCTACTGATGTTCAGCGTGAGATGCATAAAAAGTGGTTGGATGATGACATTAGAGTAAAATGCTATATGATGGCATCCATGTCTAATGAACTCCAATGCCAGCATGAAAATATAAAGACTGCTAGGGACATACTGGCACACCTGCAAGAGTTGTATGGTGAGCAGAGTCGCACAGCTCGTTTTGAAGTGTCCAAGAGGCTTTTCAAAACGAAGATGCGCGAGGGGCAGTCTGTCTATGATCACGGTCTGACCATGATCAAGGACCTAGAGGAGCTTGAGAAGCTCGGTATGGACATGCACAAGGAATTACAAGTGAATTTGATCCTACAGTCACTTCCTGATTCATTTGGTCAGTTTATAGTAAACTACCACATGTATAAGATTGAATGCACTAAGACTGAACTAATCAACATGTTGGTAACTGCTGAGGGAGCCTTGAAAGGTTCAAGGGGCAATGTTCTTGCTGCTGAGTTGACTTCTGGTTCCAAGAGAAAGTCTACTTGGAAGAAAAAGAAGCCTGCTAAGAAGCAAAAGAAAGACAAGAAGCCAAAGAAGGAAGTTCAAAAGAAAAGTGCTAACGACAAAGGAAAATGTTTCCACTGCAATGTCGAAGGCCACTGGAAGAGAAACTGTCCTTCATACCTCGAGAGCCTGAAGAACAAGAAAGGTGACACACCTTCAGAAGGTATAGTCTTGCTCATAATTGAAACTAATCTAACGGTTTCTTCTACTTCTAGTTGGGTTATAGATTCTGGTTCTAGTGCTCATCTGTGCACTACCATGCAGGGTCTAAAGGAAAGTAGAAGGCTGGCGGAAGGTGCGGTAACCCTTAGGGTTGGCAACGGGGCAAAAGTTGCTGCTGTGGCTGTGGGCACCTACCATCTGCGACTACCGTCTGGATTTAGTTTAATACTTAGAGACTGCTATTATGTACCTGTTGCTAGCAGAAATTTGATTTCTGTTTCATGTCTAGCACAGGAAGGTCATGTTTTTACATTTGACAAAGACTGCTGTTCTATTTATTTAAGAAATAAAATAGTCGCACGTGGTTTCATGATCGACAGTCTCTATCATTTACATATGGATGTATCTGTGAATGTTACCGAGCAAGATATGAGTGCCAAAGGATCCAAAAGATCCAGAGATGAGATAAACCAAAGATATTTGTGGCACCTCAGACTTGGCCATATTGGAGAGGATAGGATGAACAAAATGGATAAAGATGGGCTTCTCGGCTCATTGACTTCCGAGTCATATCCAGTTTACGAGTCCTGTCTTCAAGGAAAAATGGCTAGACTGCCCTTTGTAGGACATGGGGAGAGGACCACTGAAATACTTACCCTAATACATACAGATGTATGTGGCCCATTCGATGTGCTAGCCAGGGGACGTTATTCTTACTTCATTACCTTTACCAATGATTATTCACGATATGGATATGTGTATCTTATGAGACACAAGTCTGAATCCTTTGAAAAGTTCAAAGAGTTCAAGAATGAAGTAGAAAAACAAATTGGAAAACCTCTTAAGGCTCTTCGATCAGATCGAGGAGGAGAATACCTTAGTGGGGAATTCCGGAACTATCTCAAAGAAAACGGCATAGTCTCACAATGGACACCTCCGGGTACACCTCAACTCAACGGGGTGTCAGAAAGGAGGAATCGGACCCTGTTGGACATGGTCAGGTCCATGATGAGCTTCACTGATTTACCTATGTTCCTTTGGGGAGATGCCTTACTCACAGCGATTTATTTATTGAATAGAGTTCCCTCTAAATCCGTTCCTACCACACCGTATGAAATATGGCATGGTAAGAAACCAAGTCTGGGTCATCTCAAGATTTGGGGATGTCCGGCCCATGTCAAGAGACTACAGGCGGACAAGTTAGAGGCTAGGACCATAAATGCTCGTTTTATAGGATATCCTAAAGAGCCATTAGGATACAATTTTTTCGTCTCAGAGGATCACAATGTGTTTGTGAGCCGTCATGCCATCTTCTTGGAAAATCAGTTTATCCTTGATAGAGGCAGTGGGAGAAAAATTGAGCTTGAAGAGAAAGTCTCTGAAAAGCAACGAGTCATGGATCCTATTGAACCCATTCATACAGAGCCAGTACACGATGTCTCTCGACCACCTCGTAGATCTAGTAGGGGCTCCCATCCTCCCGATAGATACTTAGGTATACTAGAAGAGGATACCGAGGAAATGTTCCTGGTGGGAGATAGGGATCACATACAGGATTCCAAAACCTACAACGAGGCGATATCTGATGTCGATTCCGAGAAATGGCTGGAAGCTATGAAGTCAGAGTTAGACTCCATGCGTTCCAACCAAGTCTGGACCTTAGTAGATCCACCAGAAGGTATTGTACCTATTGGATGCAAATGGATCTACAAAAGGAAGATAGGTTCGGATGGAGAGGTAGAGACCTATAAGGCAAGGCTTGTGGCGAAAGGGTATAGTCAGCGCGAAGGCATTGACTATCAGGAGACCTTTTCACCTGTAGCCATGCTAAAATCCATCCGAACATTGCTTGCCATTGCAGCATTTCATGATTATGAAATCTGGCAGATGGATGTGAAAACTGCTTTCCTGAATGGACATCTTGATGAAGATATCTATATGGAACAGCCTTTGGGTTTCACTTCCAGTGATGGAGATCACAAGGTCTGCAAGCTGCAAAGGTCCATCTATGGACTAAAGCAAGCCTCTCGGAGTTGGAACACTCGTTTCGATGATGCAATCAAAACATTTGATTTCATCAAAAACGAAGAGGAACCATGTGTTTACAAAAAGGTTAGTGGAAGTGCTGTAGTTTTTCTCGTACTGTACGTAGATGACATTCTCCTGATTGGGAATGATATTCCCATGCTAACCTCGGTCAAGGTCTGGTTGTCAAAAAGAATTCTCCATGAAAGACCTTGGGGAAGCATCCTATATTTTGGAAATAAAGGTCTATAGAGATAGATCTAAAAGAATGCTTGGCCTTTCACAGAAGATGTACATAGAGGAGGTGCTGAAGAGATTCAACACATGAGCAAGATTCCCTATGCATCGGCAATGGGAAGCCTCATGTATGCCATGCTGTGTACACAACCTGATATAGCTCTTGCTGTGAGTGTCACAAGCAGATATCAGTCGGATCCAGGCAAAAAAGCACTGGATAGCTGTGAAAGAACAGTCTTAAGTACTTGAGAAGAACTAAGAACATGTTCTTGGTCTTTGGGAGAAGATCAGAGTTGAAGGTAGAAGGATGCACACATATTGATGATAGAAAGTCTACATCAGAATATGTGCAATTGTGGTTCAGTAAATTGGAAGAGTTCCAAACAACCGATCATTATAGATTCTACCTTAGAAGCTGAATGTTAAGCCGTATCTAAGGGTGCAGTGGAAACCTTCTGATTAAAAGTTAATTGCAGAGTTAGGTGTAATATCATTAGATGCCATAACACTTTACTGCGATCACATTGGCACCATAGCACAAGCTATGGAGCCATGGTCTCATCAGAAATCCAAGCACATAGAGCGGCGCTTCCATTTCATACGCGACTATGATGTAGAGGTGCAGAGAGTAGACTCCGCGGATAACGTGGCAGACCCATTCACTAAGCAGCTGAGTCAGCAAAAGACTGAAGCCCACCTTGAGAAGATGGGCCTAAGATATATGACAAATTGGCTTTAGTGCAAGTTGGAGATTGTTAGATGTATGCCCTAGAAGCCAATTTGGCTGACACATTGTTGATTCTAGGGACATAATTTTGTACTTGACTATTTATTATTGAATAAATAAAAGGCATCTTTTCATTCATATTGTTTATGTGTCTATGAATCGTCCAAGAAATTAATAAGATGATGATACATATTCTCAAGAGTTGAGAATTTGAGCCATGTATCATTGGTGATTAATTTCTAAATGCTCCTGATCAATGGATCATCACGAGGACGGTGATCGATCCGATCAGTGCACAGATCACTTTCCTTCTGGATGGACGAGACTTGAGTCCACAGTGTAGGGACACTGAAGTGATAGTGCAGGTGCTTGTTAGAGAACAAGGGTACTGAGCGTGACCAAGACAAGAAGTCACTTGGATGTCTATCCACTCGTCAGTGACTTGCTTGATGTTGCAGTAGTGTGACTGGTCCTTTGACCTGCGGTGCTTCGGCTACTCACAGTGAGGTTATTGTAGTTTGACTGCACACATACATGGTCTCTAGCCATATGGGTCCATGCAGTGTAGATTGGCTGCAGTAGGTTCACTGTAGGAGTAGGGTATGCACCTATAAGGAATCTATCGACCTTGATAGAAAAGGAGTGATCCTATGTGATTTGTTAGACTGAGTTCTAAGACCTTGGCCAGGGCAGTAATATAAAGTGAAAAAGAGTTTTCCACTATCGAACTCAAGTCGAACAAATCTTGACATATGACAGACGATGGGGTTTGACGAGTTGTCCATGACCTCCGTCCTGTAGGGATCCACGATAGTAGGACTGTATCACATGTTAACTGCACCTAGAGGTTCATCTTTCTATTCTACTGGGTAGCCACTACATGCTGCTAGGTGTCACTGGTGGATGGTGGGACTCATAGGGATTATCTTGATGATCAATAAACCCTAATGAGTTGAGTTGGAATCGTTCCAACCCATTGAAAGGAGTTTTCAATGATATTGTGATAGAGATCATAATATATCTCACTACCAGTCAGAGTAGAACCTATGGGGTCACACACACTAGAAGTATTGACCGATCCGATGGTTGAAATCGTGATTAGGAATCACAAGTAATCAATTTGATTGATAAGAAGTTGAAGAAGGAAAGGGAATTAATTAATTGGACTTGAAACAAGAATCCTACTTCGGGTAGGATTCCTAGAGTCCTAATTGGATTAGGACTAGGAATCCTAGTTGGAGTAGGACAGGGATTCCTACTTGGAATAGGATTCCTACAATCCTAATAAGATTAGGAATTTTGAATTAAAATTGGATTCCTACTTGGAGTAGGATTCCTAGAAATCCTAATTGGATTAGGACTTCGGATTCAAACAGAGTCCTAATTGGATTAGGACTAAAATTAAATACATCCTAATTGGATTAGGATTCCTTAAGTCTAAATTAATTATTAATCCAATGAATCAACCTGACTCCTAATTGGATTAGGATTGAAGAGTTCAATTGAGTCATGGTTCATTCAAGTCCTAGTTGGATTAGGACTAGCATAGATTGAACCCAATTTGGCCAATCCTAATTAGATTAGGATTAAACCATGAGAGAGGCACCTAATCCTCTTTGGAAGAGGATTAGGTTAACCAAGTAAGAGGGGCATGAGCCCCTCTCATCTTGGATGGTGCGGATTGAAGAAGAAAGGGGCCGGCGCCCCCCCCCTCTTTGGAAAGTCATCTAGGGCTCCTACTTTGGAGGAGCCCTTGATGGCTATAAGAGAGGCACTAGGGCCGGCGCCCTAGATGTATCTTGAACTCCTCTTCAAGCCGTGGCCTCCCCTCTCAACTCCTCTTGGTTCAGCCGCCATCAGCAAGGAAAAAAAGAAGAGGAGGCGTCTCCCTCCTCTTGGTCTTCTTCCTTGGCTTCAGCGCGTGTGAAGAGAAGAAGGCTGCGAAGGGATTTGATCTTCTTCTTCTTCTTCAAGATCCTTCTTCTTCCTCCTCTCTAGTGCAATCAAGAGTTGATTGAAAGAGAGGACATCAGCCATCAAAGCTATCTTTGCAAGGGAGCTAGCACCCCGGTGAGATAGAGAGCTTGGATCGGATCCTGTTTCGTGTGGATACCCGTAGAGGCCGGACGTTTGAACGGCTTCAAGCGAACCCTCTTCCAAAACCACGAATTCAGATTTGCGGTGATCATCTACCCACGCAAGGTGAAGATTTGATCTTCCTAATAGTTTTAAAAGTTTTAATTCTTACCTAATTACGAAAGGTCTCGAAACAACGTTCATGCGATTAACGTCGAACCCGTGCATGCCGATTCCGCTGCCATCTGAAAAATTTTTGAAATATCAGCGGCATGGGCGGGTTCCCAACAGGAGTCGACTCGGCTAAATTGGGGGTCGACTCTGGAACACTTGGAGTCGACTTGTTCACAGGATCTCCAGAACTGAATCTTTGTCTTTCAGACTATTTTCCTCTGGGAGTCGACTCAGACAAACTGGGAGTCGACTCGGCTGATGTAGGAGACGACTCGAAGTCTTCGCGAGTCGGCTTGCTGACAGGGTCTCAAAAACTAATGTTCTATCTTTTTGTCAGCTTTTCCATGGAGTCGACTCGGGACCATCTGGAGTCGACTCGCCAAGCATTGGAGTCGACTCACAATCTTTTGGAGTTGACTAGCTAACAGGGTCTAAAATTTAACGTTCTGTCCTTCTGTCTATTCTCAGTCGGAGTCAACTCGAAGAGTCCTGGAGTCGACTCGAGCTTGTGCCAAAAACTTCAAGTGTTAGGAGTGTTGCCCAAGGTGACAAGCCAAGAGGAGGGGGGGTGAATTGGTTTCTCTTAATTTTAACTATCTTACTTATGTTAATTGATGAGTTAGTAGAATTAAACAAATCACAATACAAACAACAAGAAGTATAGTGGTTCGGTGCTCTCCTAAGCACCTACGTCCACTCCCCGAGCGACCCCTTGGGAATTCACTATAATCCCGCGGATTACAGTTGGATTGTTTTCCGGGCTCACAATCCAAAAACCTTTACACTTTGGTTTTCCGGGTTTACCAAAAACCTATGTTGGTTTTACGGGCTTACCAACGAACCTATGTTGGTTTTCTGAGCTCACCAACGAACCTTTACAATTGGTTTTACGGGTTCACCAATCAACCTACACCGTTGGTTTTGCGGGCTTACCAACTAACCTTTACAAGAAGTTTAATAAACGAAGTAAGAAGATTTAAGCTCCTAGATGAGCAAATATAACAATATAATCTACAAAGAAGAGTTTAGAGAATAGTTATCGCTTGATGTGACTTCTCTCTTCTTTGTCAAGGATGCTTCACTCTTCAAGGGTGGATGGAGCTCTTAATGACTCTTGGAATCTGCTCAACCACTTTCTTTTGACTCTTGAATGAAGCACTTGAATGAAGAAGATTAGGGCACTTTGTCTTTCTTGTGTACTCTTTGATATTTTGCAAAAAGATGTTCTCTCTGATGAATAGTGCCCCTTTAAATAGTTTTCTTCATCCATTGGACAAGCCCCAATGGTTAGAATTCAAAAACTAGCCGTTACTCACTGTTGGAAGGACAAAAAGTACTTCTGCAGAACTAGTCGTTATGCTTCTGCCCGTGCTTGGGTCGACTCAACTTTCACTTGGGTCGACTCAACTTTTCCTTGGGTCGACCCTCTCAGAACCACAGAAACTTATAATTCAGCCTTCCTTCACTTGGGTCGACTCAACATTTCTTTGGGTCGACTCAAGGTTCAGTTGGGTCGACTCAACTTTCACTTAGGTCGACCCTCTCAGGATTTCCAGAGAACCTATTCTATCAATGTATTCTGTCACTGCCTTTGGGTCGACCCTCTCAGTGTTTGGGTCGACTCAAGCTTGGGTCGACTCAACTTCCTCTTGGGTCGACCCTCTCAGTGTTTCCAGAGAACTGTTTTCTTGAGGCTTGAGAAGCTTGAGGTTTGAGTCGACTCATGCTTTCCTTGGGTCGACCCAACTACTATTCATCCGTGCCATTTTTGCAGAAGTGTGCCAGATGCTTTCTTGATGTGCCGGGGTCGACCCAATCAACCTTGGGGTCGACTCAATCCACACTTTGCTGCAACTCAAGGTTAGATTCATCCATATAAACAATAAAATGCATCTTTATCTTATTATACGAATATACTGAGAGTAACAGACTTATAAATGAAGTATCGAATTAACTTGTAACATACTTTTGATTATTGTATTAATCATCAAAATACCACTATCATCCTCAATCTCCCCCTTTTTGATGATTACAAAATATAGAGTATGAGCCTATTGATACTTATCTTAAAATTAGTTTTAAAAAGGGCTCAAGTTGCTGAATTTCAGCTTTTCAAATTTGAGAGTAAAGTCTCCCCCTATTTCATCCAAATGTTTTCAATTTGACTTTTTGAATTGCTCCCCCTTTCATTTATATTTCATTAAAGATGAAACTTCAAAAATTTGAGATAAAGCATGAGTTTCAGATTATGTATCGAGGTGTGAAAGGTATGTGCCAAATTCTGAAATTCTATGTGCCAAATTCTGAAATTCAATAGAAATTTTAGATTTGATCATTTTCATTGTTACAAATTGCTCCCTCTTAAATGTATATGCTTTTCTATTATAATTTTCAACTTGTTTGACAACTTATTTCTCTTTCTTACACAACTTATTTGTCTTTCCTTACTTCTCCCCCTTTTTGTTATCATCAAATAGGTGCATGGGAATATGCACAATAATTAACAAACATTTAAACTTCATTGATCAAAATAGGAACATTTTAGTACAATTAATGCCAAAAACAAAAACAAATACAATGTTCCTCAATCAAAGTTCAAAGTACATGATCAACACAAAATACATATGAGAACTAGATACATATCCTAGGCTCTAATCATAATGCTAATATCAGCGTAGGGAGTATCTAATGGCTGTGATCTAGTCCTCATCCTTCTAGTATAAGTGGCGAGGGGAGGTCGAGCCTGATGAGACTGAGTCTGGCGTGGAGCACGGTGAGCTGGATAACTCTGTGCCGAAATCTCTGACTCAGCTGCCTGTGGCACAGATGGTCCATGAGTCTCTCTCTCGCCGTAGAGCTCCTATCTGCTCTCTCAGATCACTGATCTCAGCCGACATGATATCTAGTCTGCTCGTCAGCCCATCAGTGATAGTCCTCGCCTGAGCTGACATAAGCTCAGTCATCCTACTCCAGAACTCATCTGTGTCTCCCGCAGGAACAGATGACGATGGTCCAGCCTCTGAAGGTGCAGTAGGATGATCCGTATGCTCCTCATCCTCAGGGATAGGGTCTCCAAAATCTGGTGCATCACCCTCTGGTGCATCACCCTGAATCCCTGCTCCAGTACGTACCCACTGCCCGTTCACCTTCTCATAACCCATGCGAATAAGGGATCGTGCAGTGTACGTGTCAGTATGGAGTAGATGCCTGGAGATCTCTCCCTCTACTGATATGTCATGCTGTCGAAAGATCAAGGTGAGTATCATACCATAAGGCAGGGATACTCTGGAGTTGCAGATCACCTTCCTCATCTGCCTCAGTATCATGGCCGGGAGATTCAGGGGAATACTCTGAATAATATGCTCCATCACAACTAGATCTCGCTCCGAAATGAGATCAAATCTCCCGCTCTTCGGAAATAGAATCCTATCAATGATGTTGTGCAACAACCTCATCTCTGCAGAAAGAGAGCTCGCTATAACCTGCTCCGAGAAGTCGAAGTCTTCATTCTCAAGAATTAACTGCAGGGCTCTCAACTTGTTTTCTGGCTTTTCTGGAGTTGCTCCTTCGCAGGGGAGATGAAGCAACTCACTCAAACTCTCTTCGAAAACTCGAACCCTAACTCCTCGAACTTCCAATATGAGCCCTCCCATCCCAGTTTTGAGGAAGGCATAGAACTCCCGGACTAGTCCCAGGTATATCACCACATCTAGGGAGCAGAGATACTCCCATCCTTGCCTTCGGATCCATCCCCCCAAATGGAACCCTTCTTGATCCAAGAACTCGAAATGGATCCTTCTCCCCGTTGTAACCGGTCTCCCTGTAAACTTTGCAAGTTGTACTGAAGGGGAGGGAGGAGGAGGTGGCTCTACACGTGTCTCACCTTGTGGAGACACTGTAGATGGCTCCGTAGCTTCTCTTTCCGCACGTTGGATCCGTGAGACCCTTCCGGATCGCTTGGCTACGGCTCTTTTGGGTCCCATTTCTCCAAGATTGTGAAGTAATCTACTGTTTGGAGATGATTGGAGGAGATTGGAGAGTGGGGAATAGGGTTTTCGGAAGAGGACAAAGTGTAAACAGTGCCCTAGATAGCTCACGGGTCTCCCTTTTAACAGTGGGGTCCCGACGTTGGGTCGACCCTATTTTGGGTTGGGTCGACCCAAGTTCAGAAATTTTTCCTTTCTCTTCCTTTTTGCTTCTAAAAATTTTTCTCGCTTCCAATCCTTACAAATTCTTTCTGGGACAATGATACATGAGTAATGAATCTATAGATGACAAGTTTGACTCATGTTTCATGGGTTTTTAGAAATGGGAGGAATGTATCATGAGACTGCTTGCTCCCTTTTATATCTCTTCAATAAAAAGGATCACATATGCCTAATTCCCTCCTTAGCGTGCAGAATCTATCTTCACTCAAGGGTTTTGTGAATATGTCAGCTAATTATTTTTCAGTGCATATATGCTCAATACATATGTTTCCATTTTGCACATGATCCCTAATAAAATGATATCTTATTTCTATGTGTTTGGCTTTAAAATGCTGAACCGGATTTTTAGTGAGGTTGATGGCACTAGTATTATCACACTTAATAGGAATGTTATCTAGCTTAACTCCATAGTCCTCTAGTTGTTGCTTAAGCCATAGTACTTGAGCACAACAACTGCCAGCAGCTATATATTCAGCTTCAGCTATTGACAGTGCCACTGAATTCTGCTTTTTGCTAAACCATGATACTAAGTTGTTTCCTAAGAATTGACATATTCCACTAGTGCTCTTTCTATCTAATTTGCATCCAGCAAAATCAGCATCTGAGTATGCAAGCAAATCTAGACAGGAGTCTCTTGAGTACCATAATCCTATGTTCGTAGTTCCTCTTAAATATCTAAGAATTCTTTTAACAGCACTTAAATGTGACTCCTTAGGATCTGATTGGTATCTAGCACATATTCCTACACTAAACACGATGTCTGGTCTACTAACAGTAAGGTAGAGCAAGGATCCAATTAGTCCTCTATAAAGCTTAATATCAATACTCTTTCCTTTCTCATCTTTGTCAAGCTTACTAGTAGGATTCATTGGAGTGCCTACTCCCTTATGATTTTTATTCCCAAACTTTTTTAGTATTTCCTTTGTATACTTAGTTTGATTAATGAAGATACCTTCTTTAGTTTGTTTGATTTGTAATCCTAGAAAGAAACTTAGTTCTCCCATCAAACTCATTTCGAATTTTCCGTGCATTAAATCAGCAAATTCTTTGCAAAGAGTATCATTTGTGGCACCAAAGATTATGTCATCTACATATATTTGTACCACTAATAGATTTTCATCCTTTCTTTTGAGAAACAGTGTTTTATCTACATTTCCTCTACTAAAGTCATTATTTAGTAGAAATTTGCTTAATCGATCATACCAAGCCCTAGGTGCTTGCTTCAATCCATATAAAGCCTTATGTAGTCTAAACACATGATTTGGCAATTCATGATTCTCAAAACCAGGAGGTTGCTCCACATATACTTCTTCCTCTATAAAACCATTTAAGAATGCACTTTTTACATCCATTTGATACAATTTGAAATCCATGAAACATGCAAAAGCTAGAAGTAATCTAATAGCCTCTAATCTAGCTACAGGAGCAAATATTTCATCAAAATCTATTCCTTCTTCTTGATTGTATCCCTTAGCTACAAGTCTAGCTTTATTTCTTATAACTGACCCATTTTCATCTAATTTATTTCTAAAGATCCATTTTGTTCCAATTATAGAGTTATGCTTTGGTCTTTCAGTTAATGTCCATACATTACTTCTTTTGAATTGATTTAATTCTTCTTACATAGCATTTATCCAATTGGTATCTTTTTCAGCTTCTTCATAAGTCTTAGGTTCTAACTGTGAAACAAAAGCAAGATAATCATTTAAATTTTTAAGAGAGGATCGAGTTCTTACCCCTTGAGATGGATCACCAATGATTAAGTCTTTAGGGTGTCCATATGCATACCTCCATTCCTTTGGCAAGTTTTGAGATTGTGGTGGCACGCAATCATCTCCCTTATCTTGAATTGGCACGTCATCAATATTCAACTTTTCAAAGTTAATAATTCCTGTATCATCATCAAGAATATTTTCTTTCCTAGCAGACTCACTATCAGACTCATCAAATATGATATTAACTGACTCTTCGACTACAAGAGTTCTTTTATTGAATACTCTGTATGCCCTGCTAGATGTGGAGTATCCTAAGAAGATACCTTCATCTGACTTGGCATCAAATTTACTTAGATCCTCCTTGCCATTGTTTAAAATGAAACATCTACATCCAAATACTCTAAGATATTTAGCGGTTGGTTTCTTATTCTTCCAAAGTTCATAAGGAGTTTTCTTGGTTATTGGTCGTATTAAAACTCAATTTAGAATATGGCAAGCAGTGCTTATAGCTTCAGCCCAAAAGTACTTTGGAAGATTTGACTCGCACAACATCGTGCGTGCCATTTCTGCCAATGTCCTGTTTTTCCTTTCAACAACCCCATTTTGTTGAGGCGTTCTAGGTGCTGAAAATTGATGTGAGATACCATTTTTATTACAAAATTCTTCAAAGTGTTGATTTTCAAATTCAGTACCATGATCACTTCGAATTGCTACTAAGGTGAGCTTCTTTTTATTTATGATATTATTATAAAGTTTCAAGAATTCTGAAAATGCTTCATTCTTATGTGCCAAAAATGAAACCCATGTATATCTTGAAAGATCATCTACAATAACTAGTCCATACTTTTTTCCTCCTAGACTCGCAGTTCTAGTGGGTCCAAATAGATCCATATGTATGAGTTCAAAAGGCCTAGTTGTTGATACTATATTCTTTGATTTGAAGGATGATTTAGTTTGTTTTCCTAATGAGCATGGTCCATAGATTTTGTCCTTTTCAAAAATCAATTTTGGCACATCTTTTATTAATTCCTTCTTGACTAGTTTTGATATTAATTCCATACTAGCATATCCTAGTCTACGATGCCAAAGCCAACTTGTTTCATTTTTCTTTTCTTCATTAGTAATTAAGCATAATCCATTTTTCTTGCCTAAATCATGAAGATCTACCATATAAATATTTCTTTGCCTTTGTCCTACAAGTACAATGCTATTATCTTTAGGATTTGTGATTATGCATACTGATGCTTCAAATGTGACTCTAAACCCTTTATCACAAAATTGACTTATGCTAAGTAGGTTATGTTTCAAACCCTTAACTAATAAGACATTTTCTATGAAAGTAGATGGAGTAATGAAAATTTTATCCTTTCCAATGATATACCCTTTTCCATTGTCTCCATAGGTTACTACTCCACCCTTCTTAGATTCCAAGGTGACAAATTGATCTACGTCACCGGTCATGTGTCTTGAACAGCCGCTATCTAGATACCATCGTTTTTCCACTTTATTAGCTGCAAGACACCCCTGCAATAAAGATCAAGAAAGAGCTTTAGGTACCCAAACTATGTTGGGTCCTTTAGGGTTAGTACTTGATGTTCCTTTTGGAACCCAAACTTTCTTGAATTTAAGCTTATGATTATTACTCAATTTGTTTTGACTGGACTTTCTATAGTTACATTCATATGCTTTATGTCCTAATTTATTGCAGCAATGACAAGTAATATTTTCATTTTTAGCTTTTACAAAAATGTTCTTTAAGTATTTTTGTTTCCTGTTTGTTTTATATCCTAATCCAGCCTTATCATATACAGCTTTTTGACTATCAAGAATCATATTTAATTTGGTAGAACTAAGTGTAAACTTATCTACTAAGGATTTATATTTTTCAGCATCTTCTTTTAACTTGACATTTTCAGCAATTAGATTCTTGGTTTCATTTGTGAGTTTCCTACTTAATGTTTCATAGTTATGAGATAGTTTTAACTTATCTTTGATAAGAGATTGATTTTCTTCTTTTAGAACTTTATTTTTATTGATTAGTTTTTTATGTTCTTCCATGAGTTCTAAAAATGCATCATGTAATTCATCAACAGTAAAATCACATTCAAGTTCAGAATCTACCTAATCGTCATTGGCCATATGACATATTTGAGCCGTCTCTTGATGATCTTCCTCTTCCGAACTTGACTCCTCACTTTCACTCCATTCAGCCATGAAGTTCTTCTTTTTCAGTTTTCTTGCCATCCACTTTAATTCCGGGCAATCTATCTTATAATGTCCGGGCTTGTTACACTCATAACAAATAGGTGATTCTTTTTCCTTTTCTTTGTCCTTACCCTTTTCTTTGCTTGAGCTACCTTTGAAGAAGGGTTTCTTTTTATGAAATCTATTCTTACCTCTCATAAATTTTCTAAATTTTCTTCCAAGCATAGCCATTCCTTCTTCATCAAATTCATCATCATCATCTGAATCTTCCGACTCAGTTTATTGTTTTGGAGTGGTTGACTTTAGGGCAATGGTCTTTCTTCTCTTGACCTCGTCTTCTGAATTTTGCCTCATGGTCAACTCATGGGTCATGAGTGATCCTAGAAGTTCCTTTAATTGTAGTGTATTAAGGTCCTTAGCTTCCTGAATTGCAGTTACCTTGGCCTCCCAAACTCTTGGTAGAGACCTGAGAATTTTTCGCACCAATTCAGAGTTAGTATAAGACTTTCCTAAACTTTTTAGCCCATTTATAATTTCAGTAAAACGAGTAAATATATCAGTTATGGACTCAGTGGATTTCATTTTAAACAATTCATACTTATGTACTAATATGTTTATTTTTGACTCCTTAACTTGATTAGTTCCTTCATGTGTGACCTCAAGTTTGTCCCAAATTTCTTTTGCAGAGATGCATGTAGATATTCTATTGAATTCACTTACATCTAATGAACAGTAAAGTACATTAATTGCTTTTGCATTTAATTGTACTAATCTTCTATCACTTTCATTCCAATCCATTTTTGGTTTGGGTATGATAGTGCCCTCTATACTAATTGTGGGTGTGTGAGGTCCTCTAGTAATAATATACCACAATTCATAGTCTAAAGCTTGAATGAATATCCTCATCCTAGCTTTCCAGTATGTGTAATTTGTGCCATTAAATAGAGGAGGTCTATTTGTGGATTGCCCCTCACTCATAGAACATCCCACTTGGGTTGTCATGATCTTTAACTCTTGATTGTGAGATCAATAAGTACTATTGGACAACCTGGCTCTGATACCACTTGTTGCCCAAGGTGACAAGCCAAGAGGGGGGGTGAATTGGTTTCTCTTAATTTTAACTATCTTACTTATGTTAATTGATGAGTTAGTGGAATTAAACAAATCACAATACAAACAACAAGAAGTATAGTGGTTCGGTGCTCTCCTAAGTACCTACGTCCACTCCCCAAGCGATCCCTTGGGAATTTACTATAATCCCGCGGATTACAGTTAGATTGTTTTCCGGGCTCACAATTCAAAAACCTTTACACTTTGATTTTCCGGGTTTACCAAAAACCTATGTTGGTTTTACGGGCTTACCAACGAACCTATGTTGGTTTTCTGAGCTCACCAACGAACCTTTACAATTGGTTTTACGGGTTCACCAATCAACCTACACCGTTGGTTTTGCGGGCTTACCAACTAACCTTTACAAGAAGTTTAATAAACGAAGTAAGAAGATTTAAGCTCCTAGATGAGCAAATATAACAATATAATCTACAAAGAAGAGTTTAGAGAATAGTTATCGCTTGATGTGACTTCTCTCTTCTTTGTCAAGGATGCTTCACTCTTCAAGGGTGGATGGAGCTCTTAATGACTCTTGGAATCTGCTCAACCACTTTCTTTTGACTCTTGAATGAAGCACTTGAATGAAGAAGATTAGGGCACTTTGTCTTTCTTGTGTACTCTTTGATATTTTGCAAAAAGATGTTCTCTCTGATGAATAGTGCCCCTTTAAATAGTTTTCTTCATCCATTGGACAAGCCCCAATGGTTAGAATTCAAAAACTAGCCGTTACTCACTGTTGGAAGGACAAAAAGTACTTCTGCAGAACTAGCCGTTATGCTTCTGCCCGTGCTTGGGTCGACTCAACTTTCACTTGGGTCGACTCAACCTTTCCTTGGGTCGACCCTCTCAGAACCACAGAAACTTATAATTCAGCCTTCCTTCACTTGGGTCGACTCAACATTTCTTTGGGTCGACTCAAGGTTCAGTTGGGTCGACTCAACTTTCACTTGGGTCGACCCTCTCAGGGTTTCCAGAGAACCTATTCTGTCAATGTATTCTGTCACTGTCTTTGGGTCGACCCTCTCAGTGTTTGGGTCGACTCAAGCTTGGGTCGACTCAACTTCCTCTTGGGTCGACCCTCTCAGTGTTTCCAGAGAACTGTTTTCTTGAGGCTTGAGAGGCTTGAGGTTTGGGTCGACTCATGCTTTTCTTGGGTCGACCCAACTACTGTTCATCCGTGCCATTTTTGCAGAAGTGTGCCAGATGCTTTCTTGATGTGCCGGGGTCGACCCAATCAACCTTGGGGTCGACTCAATCCACACTTTGCTGCAACTCAAGGTTAGATTCATCCATATAAACAATGAAATGCATCTTTATCTTATTATACGAATATACTGAGAGTAACAGACTTATAAATGAAGTATCGAATTAACTTGTAACATACTCTTGATTATTGTATTAATCATCAAAATACCACTATCATCCTCAAGGAGTCGACACATAAGTTCAGGAGTCAACTCGTGATGCAGACTTTGGTTCAAATAGAGTTCAATACTTAACCAAAATGCTCTGAACCAAATCTCAAGGCACTTAGACAGAAATTCATAAAGATTTACCTGAAATACTAGATTGAATTCATTAGAACAACATAAGGCATACTCAAATGCTTTAAGCTCATCAAAATCAATTAGGGAGTACTCAATCACTCCACAATCTCCTCCTTTTTTATGCTGACAAAACATTGAGTATTAATAAAGTGAATTACTCATTCAAGAAATGATTCAAGATAAAGTTTTGAAATGAATTCAAATGTCTAGTCATTTAGTGTATCCAAAATTGAAAGGTATGAGTTAGTAAACTCTGAAATTAAAGCTCCCTCTTTCATTTGAAATTATATAAGCCTTCAAATTATATAATCAATTATTTGGCTTATATATCTTTAATAAATTTGTTTTCTTAGAATTCCAGATTCTCCCCCTCAACATGTGCATTCAATTTTGTTTGAACTTTGTTCAAGTCTTCTGAAATTACTTTTAGTGTTTTAAACTTGAACTTAAGTTCTAAATTATAGAAGAAAAAATCTGAGGATTTGTTCTTGACTATGATCCAACTAATCTCCGAATATTCCTTGAATAGACTCTGGAGATTACTCCTTGAGGAGCCCCAACGGAGGAATAATGAACCTCGAGGAATCGAATCCACTAAAAATAAATCACATTTTGCTTAACAGTTTTCTTGTTTAGTGATTCCCTTTACTTACAATATATCATATGTTTTCCCCCTTTTTGTCATCGTAGCAAAAAGGTGAAGTATCAAGGAGTCAAAACATACAAGAAGCATAGTTAATGAGACAAAAAGATATGCTTTTCATTCACTGTAAGCTTGAATACATAAAAGATGTTCAGAAAGTACATAGTACTCAAAACACAAAAAGCATACAAACACCACAAAATACATAAGTTCTTAGATAAAGACAAGACTTTTCAATTCATTGTAAGTATTACAAAATTGAATACAATGATTGAAAGTCTAAAAGGACTTCAAATGATTTTCAAAAAAATACAAGTTTAGGGAGGTGGACGTCTAGAAGAAGATGAAGCTCCCAAATTTCGTCGCTGACACTCCATAAGCAAACGAACTGCCTCAAAGATATTTTTCAGTTGCTGAATAATTTCTGAAGTAGTCCTATTGTGGGTTTGGGTCAACTGGTTTACACTGTCAATGTTCGCGTCAAGCTTATTGATAACAGCGTTTGCTACTCTTTCAGCTCCTTCATTTAGCCTTAGCAGCTCTAATCTTACTAAATCTTGCATCTGCTTCGTGTCTTCCTTAACATTTAAGAATCTCATGTATTGACCCTGAATAAGACTTCTCAGATTGGATAATTCCTTCTTGACTTCAGCAATCATCACTGACACTACCATAGTTGAGGGGGTCAGATCAGTAGAGGGTGTACTAGTTGTACTCCGTAGTTCTCTTAAAATATCATCCCTCAGTGCTCTGAGCTGCTCACCACTAAGCCTAACCTCAAGGGGCTGCTGAGATGGTGGCACAGTGGATGAAGGACCAGCAGTGGATGGGAAGGTGGAAGGATCTGCGGAGGTATCCGGTTCATGTTCAGAAGTGGAAGAGTGAGGAGCAGTGGGGTCAGATGGTATGGCAGAAGAATTTTTTCTAACCCAAGTACCCTCAACCTTGTGGAATCCCATTCGGTGGAGAGTCCCCTCGTTCATATAGTCAGTGTAACGAAGTGAACGAGAGGGTTCCCCCTCAGGGATAGGAACCTCTAACTCCTTAAGGATCAAGGTGAAGAGCATACCATAAGGAAGACTCAGTCTAGGTTTTTCTAAAGGTTCACAAATATAACTGTAAATAAGTCTAGGAAAGTTGAGAGGGACGTCATGTAGGATGTTGAACATGATAGCTAGGTTTTTCTCAGAAATAAAGTCAAACCTACCCGTTTTAGGGAAGAGAGTGCGAGAAATAATACTAAGTAGGAGGTGCATCTCAGTGGAGAGTTGATTTGTGAAGACCTCCTCAATGGGGGACTAGGGTACTCTCCCTAGAATGGCCATAAGGGCCTCGAATCTATCAGAGGGGTGAGTGGGAGCTATACCCTCATGAGATAGATGGAGTATTCGTGCAATGAGATCCTCTGAGATGCAGATAGGGACATTGGCTACCCTCCCTTGAAGACCGCCGCCACCGCGTGTGACGGTGCCATAGAATTTTTTGGACTAACCCAGGGTATGTGGGAAGATCAAGGGAACAAAAGTAATCTAAACCTTGAGCCCTAAGACGATGCCCTACCGTGAACCCTTCTCGGGAGAGGAAGTCAAAATCGACTTTACTTCCGGCAGAGACAACTCTTCCGACGCACGAGCGCGAGGGAACCGACTGAGGCGAAGAGGGAACCGGAGGAGGTGGTCTCATGGGTTCGTTCCTCGCCTTGGATCGTCTCTCGGCACCGTTCGCAACGAGAGGTCTCTTCCGGCGAGATACAGTGGCTAGGCATCCCGACCTACCCAAGGAGGGAGAAACATGAAATGGAAGAAAATAGGAAGAAAAATGAAGGGAGGAGGCGGAGACGACCGTGGGACACGACTCGAGAATTTTGGAATAGTGATAGCCGAAAAGAAAGATTTGAAAATAGTCATTTCGTTTAGGGTTAAAAGACGAATTTCCGACCTCGAGTCGACTTCTAAAAATTCGCGAGTCGACTCGCCCACGAGTCGACTCTCAGAATCATCCGAGTCAACTCGAACTCTGGCACAGACCAAAAACTCAGTTACTTAGAACCGTGCCAAAAGAGAGAAAAATGGTAATCTTTAGAGCTTAAGGAATGATTTGATGATCATAGACGTGGAATATTATATAAAACATAAATTAATGATCAAAATCAATGAATGAGAGAAAAGAATCAAAGAAATGGATCAATCACTCCTAACCCTCTTCTAAGAATACAAAATCGATTTTCACTCAAGAATTTTGTGAAGATATCAGCAAGTTGATCATCAGTACAAACATATTCAAGCACCACATCACCATTTAACACATGATCTCTTACGAAGTGATGTCTTATCTCAATGTGTTTAGTTCTTGAGTACCGAATTGGATTTTTAGTTAGATTTATGGCACTGGTATTATCACAGTTTATGAAAATCTTATCTTGCTTAATTCCATAATCTTCAAGTTGTTGCTTGATCTATAAAATTTGAGCACAACAACTTTCTGCAACAATATATTCGGCTTCCGCCGTAGATAGTGCAACCGAGTTTTGTTTCTTGCTAAACCATGAAATTAAGTTCTCTCCTAAGAATTGACATGACCCGCTGGTACTTTTTCTATCAAGTTTACAACTAGTGAAGTCAGAATCAGTGTACCCTATTAATTCTATTCTAGATTCTTTAGAGTACCATAACCCTATATCTTTTGTTCCTATTAGATACTTAAAAATTCTTTTAACTGCAATTAGGTGTGATTCCTTAGGATTAGATTGATACCTAGCACACATGCATACACTAAACATGATATCGGGTCTACTTGCTGTAAGATATAATAATGAACCGATCATATCTCTATATAGCTTTTGATCTACTGACTTACCTGATTCATCTTTGTCTAGTTTGCATGATGAGCTCATGGGGGTGCCAATTGACTTGTTTCCATCCATATCAAATTTCTTTAGCATCTTCTTGATGTACTTAGCTTGATTGATGAAAATTTCTTCCTTAGATTGTTTAATTTGAATTCCGAGAAAATAGTTTAACTCTCTCATCATGCTCATTTCAAATTCACTCTGCATTAATTCAGCAAACTCTTCACAAAGACGATTGTTAGTAGCACCGAAAATAATATCATCTACATAAATTTGCACTATTAACATATCTTTGCTTTTCTTTTTCAAAAACAAGGTTGTATCAACATTTTCTCTAAAAAATTCATGATCTATAAAAATTTGCTAAGTCTTTCATACCATGCTCTAGGAACTTGTTTTAGACCATAAAGTGCTTTATTTAATTTGTAAACATAGTTAGGGTATTGATGATTTTCAAAATCAGGAGGTTGTTCAACATAAACCTCCTCATTAATATACCCATTTAAGAAAGCACTTTTTACATCCATTTGAAATAATTTGAAATTTTTAAAATATGCAAATGCTAGTAACAATCTAATTGCCTCGAGTTTAGCCATAGGAGCAAAGGTCTTATCAAAATCTATACCTTCTTCTTGATTATAGTCCTTTGCTATTAGTCTAGCCTTGTTCCTAACCACAACTCCATTTTCATCAAGCTTATTTTTGTACACCTATTTAGTTCTAATTATTGAGTATTCAGAGGGTCTTTCAACTAAGTTCCATACGTTGTTTCTTGTAAATTGGTTAAGTTCCTCCTGCATAGCGTTTATCTAATTTACATCATTTTTAGCTTCTTCAATGTTTTTAGGTTCTAAATGTTATACAAATGCAAGATGATTATTTAAGTTCCTAAGAGAGGCTCTAGTTCTAACAGGTTGAGATGGATCATCTAAGATTAACTCTTTAGGGTGACCGTAAGCATACCTCCAAGCCTTTGTAAGCCCATGATCAGCAATTACCTCTTGGCTTGTTGAAGTCTCTTCAATTTGCTTTGGTTCATCCTCTTGCAAGGTCACGTCATTCATCTTTTCTTCAAGTATCCCTGCATCATCATCAAAAGCTACTTCCTTGCTAGAGGAAGCAGTCTCATCAAAAATAACATGAATAGATTCTTCAACAACAAGAGTTCTTTTGTTGAAAACTCTATATGCCCTACTTGATGTAGAGTATCCCAAAAGATACCTTCATCAGATTTAGAATCAAATTTACCTAAGTTATCTTTATCATTATTATGAATGAAACACACACAACCAAAAATATGAAAGTAGTTTACTTTGAATTTTCTATCTCTCTAAAGTTTGTAAGATGTTTTCGTTATAATTGGTCTCAATAAAACTCTATATAGAATATAACATGATGTGTTAATTGCTTCAGCCCAAAAGTACTTTGGGAGATCACTTTCACACAACATGGTCCTAGCCATTTCTTCTAGGGTTCTATTCTTTCTTTCTACCACTCCATTTTGTTATGGAGTCCTAAGTGCAAAAAAGTTATGAGTTATGCCCTTTTTACTACAAAATTTTTCAAAAAGATGATTTTCAAATTCTGTTCCATGATCACTCCTAATAGCTATAACTGAAGTATTTTTTACATTAGTTACTTTCTTATGGAATTTCTTAAATGCTGAAAAAGCTTCATCTTTATGAGCCAAGAATATTACCCATGTGTATTTAGAAAAATCATCTACTATCACAAGTCTATACTTCTTTCCACCAAGGCTTGTGGTCCTAGTTAGTCCAAAGAGGTCCATATGAAGTAGCTCAAGAGGTCTAGTAGTAGAAACACGGTTTATAGACTTAAAAGAACTTATAGATTGTTTGCCAAATTGAGATGCTCTATAAATTTTATTTTTCTCAAATTTCAGCTTTGGCAAACCAATCACAGAATCTCTTTTAATTAATTTAGACAGTGTATCCATGCTTGCATGACTTAATTTATGATGCCATAACCAACTTTTCTCATTGATCTTAGTATCATCAGCTACTAAGCAGCGGCTGTTTTTAGCAAGATCATCAAGATCTACTGCAAACACATTGCTACATCTTAGTCCTTTGAAAACTAGGCTATTGTCAATTAAATTGGTTATGATGCATGAGAATGGTTTAAACAAAATATCAAAATCTCTATCACACAATTGACTAACGCTAAGTAAATTATGCTTGAGACCATCTACAAACCGAACATTATCAACAAGGGTTGAAGGTGTGATTTGTATTTTACCGATACCAATTATGTGACCTTGGTTATTGTCTCCAAAAGTCACTACACCTCCTTTCTTAGATTCTAGGGTGAAGAATTGCTCCTTGTCACCCGTCATATGTCTTGAGCAGCCACTATCCAAGTACCAACAGTGTTTATTGAGCTTGGTCGCAAGACACTCCTATACACAAAGAAATCAAGCAGTCTTAGGTACCCAAGTTTTCTTAGGTACTTCTAGGTTAGCTATGTTAGTTTCTTTTGGAACCCAAACCTTTTTAATTTTTCTTTTAGCTTCTGTTTTTCTATAGTTGCACACATTAGCTTTATGTACTATTCTATCACAACAAAAATAGGTTACATCTTTAGCTTTACTTTTATCGACTTTTATAAATAAGTTTTTAAGAACTTTCTGTTTGTTCTTAGGCTTATATCCTAATCCGGCTCTATTAAACACAGCTTTTTGACTATTAAGAATCATTTCTAGTTTTTCATAGCTATAGGTAAACTTCTCAACAATAGGTTTATATTTTTCAAGTTCTTTAGTTAATTTCAAGTTTTCTTCATTCAATGATTTAACATTATTAATTGAATTATCTTTTAAAATATGATTACTATTTTTAAGTTCAGAAATTTTCTTAGTTAATCTTTCTTTATCTTTAGTTAAAGTATCAATTTTTTGAATTAGCAATTGATTGCTTGTTTTAAGTTCTAAATTTTCTTTGATAATAGAATCTTTATCCTTAATCAATTTATCAGTTTTATGAATGTAAGATTGATTAGTTAGCTTCAATTCTTTGTTTTTAAAGGTTATTGTCCTATACTCCTCCATTAGTTTATTAAAAGCATCATACAATTCTTCAAAGGTAAAATCTAAATGATTTTCAATACTTACGTCATCCTCATTGGCCATAAGACAATGTTGGCCTTCTCTTCTTATTCTTCTTCTAATATGAGTTGTCGGATTCTGTCCAAGTAGTGAAGAGGGCTTTCTTCTTGAATCTGCCCCTCTTTTTCAATGTGGGGCAGTCGACTCTGAAATGATCCGGCTTCTTGCACTCATAGCACCCGATTCCCTCACTTTCCTTCTCCTTACCCTTTTCCTTGTGGAAGGAGCTTGAAGGAAACCTTTTCTTGTGGAAGGTTTTCTTTCTATTGATAAACTTCCTGAATTTCCTCACAAGAAGTGCCTCTTCTTCATCCTCCTCATTGTCCTCTTCTTCACTACTACTACTGCAAGAAAGATCATTGTTAGAAGAAGTAGACTTGAGGGCAATTACCTTTTTCTTATGGGAGGATTCTTCTTCGCTGTGTTGTTTCATCATGAGCTCATGCGTCATTAGAGATCCAAGAAGCTCCTCAAGTGGCAACGTGTTTAAGTCTTTTGCTTCTAGAATTGCCATAACCTTGGCTTCCTATGACCTTGGTAGATAGCAAAGAATCTTCCTGACAAGATCACTGTTAGTATAACTTTTGCCAAGGCTTTTTAGGCCGTTGACAATATCAGTAAATCTGGTAAACATGCAAGTAATAGATTCATTAGATTCCATTTTAAATAGCTCATATTTATGAACTAGCATGTTGATTTTGGATTCTTTGACCTGATTTGTGCCCTCGTGGGTCACTTCAAGTCTATCTCATATCTCTTTTGCAGAAATACAAGTAGAGATTCTATTGAATTCATTTGGGTCTAAGGCACAATATAGTATATTCATTGCCTTAGCATTAAGTTGTACTTTTCTTCTATCAAATTCATCCCAATCTTTTTCAAGCTTGGGAATGGACACATTATCTATCGTGTGTGTTGGAATGTGTGGTCTATTTACTATGATGCTCCATACATCATAGTCTTGAGCTTGGATGAAGATTCTCATCCTAGCCTTTCAATAGGTATAATTTGTACCATTGAAAAATGATGGCCTATTGGTGGATTGCCCTTCACTAAGAAAAGTTCCAAATGAGGTTGTCATCTTAATCTTTTACTCTTTTAAAGATTGGAACACCAATCGATATGAGAGTACCTGCTCTGATACCACTAGTTGCCCAAGAAGACAACCCAAGAGGAAGGTGAATTGGGTTTTAATTAACTATTGATCAATTAAAAATAAGATGAGTGATTAACTAAATCTATTGTAAGTGAATTAGTTAGATCACTAGATACAATGAGTGAAGAGAGAGAAAGAGACAAGGTCCAATACAAACACAAAAAGGTTTATAATGGTTCAGACTCTTGCTTCTACATCCACTTCCCAAGCCGCACCTGGGAGTTTACTATAATCTCTAGGATTACAGCCGGTTGTTTTGCAAGCTCACAACCAAACTTGTTATTTTTGCGAGGTCACAACGAACTCGGTCAGTTTTGACAGGCTCACCGACTAGAACCACTCGATTGTTATCCATGGTTCACAATCAAATTCAGTTGGTTTTTTTCGGTTCACCAACCATAACCTTACACCGTTGGTTTTATCTTTGGCTCACCAACAAACCTTACAACCCTTGAATCAATCTCCTAATTGAATCAAGTACAAAAACAAGAGTTTAAAGTTCACAAGGAAAGCTTCTAAAAAGCAAATATGAAATAATGTAAACAAGATTGAGTTAGAAGCCCTCAAACAGACTTAAGATGAGGAAATAGGGGCTTCTCGATTTCTGAGTCTTCTCTTGAATGAGCTGAAGGATGTAAGACAGTAGGTAGAGCTTTGAATATGAAGGAATCCCTTTTGGTTTGAGTTGAATGCACTTTTTCCTTCTTTTGCTTGGATTCACTCTACGGAAGCTCTTGGTGGTTGAAAACCTTTTAATGCTCAAATGGAATAACTCTCTTGTTATCTACTACTGTTCACTCTAGCTATTTAAGTGATTTCCTTCGAAAAATAGCCGTTAGAGAGGAGATTAGAGCCATTCTGACCCGTCTGCACATTCTGACAGTGTATCCGTTGAGATCGGAGTCGGCTCGCGCGATCTGGAGTCGGCTCGCGCGATCTGGAGTCGACTGTTACTGGAGTCGACTGTTACTGGAGTCGACTCGCGCTTTATTAGAGACGACTCGGCCACTGTTCCAGATTTGAATTAAAGTGCATGCCTCGTCCTGGGGTCGACTCGGACCAAACTGGAGTCGAATCGCCAGAAGCTGGAGACGACTCGGGCACTTAGGGTTCGGCTCATTCTCATGGTTTCAGAAATCCAACTTTCTATTTTTCTTTCTTGAGTCGACTCGGGTTTTCTTGGAGTCGACTCGGTTGTCTTGAGAGGCGACTCGAGATCTTCGGGAGACGTCTCGCTCTCAGAGACCAAAAAATTGATTCTCTGTCTTTTGAACTGATCTACCTCGGAGTTGACTCGGGCCTTGTTGGAGTCGACTCGGCTAACTTGGGGGTCGACTCTGTATTGGTTTACCTCGCAGCGGCACGACGATCGTGGCGAAATCTGCATGCCGGGCCTGGTGCATCGCATATGCCGGAGCAGGATCGAATGGATTTCAAAAATTTTCTGAATCAGTGATTCAAAACCTTTTTAAAATTCAGATAGGGACTAAACTAAGATCTAACAATTAATTATGAATTGTTATACTACCAGCAAATCAGAAATCTAAAAATTCAAATGAAGATCTCATCTTCACCTTTGTGCGGGTAGAAGAACACCGCAACCGATGATCGTGGTTTGGTTCCTTGTAGCCGCACAAACGTCCGGCCTCTACAAGTATCCACACGAGGTTGCTGAAGATCAGAGATGGGGCTTCACCGGGGTGCTAGCTCCTTACAAAAGCCTCTCTTGGATGTCGAAGAAGAAGGAAGAAGAAATCACAAGGATCCCACCTTGTGCAGCCTTCAAAAGGAAGAAGAAAACCCTTCACTGTTTTGATTCTTTTCTCTCCCTTTTTGCTGATTTAAAATCCCCAAAAAAACATAACCTTGCTGCCCCACGCTTGGGAGAAGAAATCTGATTTTTCTTGGGGCATGGGGCTCCCTTTTTATAGGGTTCAAAACCCTATGCGCCAGGAAACCTATTCCTAATAGGTTTCAAGCTGCCTTTCTTTTATTGGCGGGCCCCTTGATTCCTTGAATCAAGGGGCGCCGGCTCCCAGCAAAGAAGGAGAGGGGGCCATGCCCCTCCTTGCCCTCTTGGCTGCCCACTCTTGTCTATTTTGACTCCTCAAAATAGGGCATCAAAAGGGAGGCAATATTTAGGAAAATGGCTGAATTAGGTTGGAATTTTAGGGACTCGATCTAGCCAACTCTTGACTAGGATTTGTGTCAAATTTCTTTGGGTCAGACCCAACATAATTTGACTCATTAATCAGCAATAAAATACTTAATTATAATCTAATTATAATTATTTAATTCTTCCATTTAAGTCACTAACTCTTAGTGGGTTATTTCGAACATCAATCTTATTGACAATTGACATTGTGATTCCAAATCACAATTCGACAATCCTAATAATCAGAACCTCTAATGTGTGTGACCTCATAGGTTCTAATCTGACTGGTAATGAGACATATTGAGATCTCCATCACAATATCACTGAAACACCTTTCAGTGGACTTAAACATTTTCACTTCTACTCGTCAGGGTTTACCGATCATCAGGTAAATTTACGTGAGTCCCAACATCCACAAGTGACACCTAGCAGTATGTAGTAGCAACCCAGTAGAATAGAATAATGAACATCTAGGTGCAGTTATCGTATGATACAGTCCTTCTATCGTGGATCCCTAAAGGATGGAGGTCATGGACAACTCGTCAAACCCCATACTGCCCCTGCCGAGGTCTTACAAACTCTTTTTCCACTGACATACTGCCCCCGCCGAGGTCTTACAAACTCAGTCTTATAAATCACATAGGATCTCTCCTTATTTATCAAGGTCGATAGATTTCATATAGGTACATACCCTACTCCTACAGTGAACTTACTGCAGCCAATCTACACTGCATGGACCCATATGTCTAGAGACCATGTATACGTACAGTCAAACTGCAGTAACCTCACTGTGGATAGCCGAAGCACCGCAGGTCAAAGGACCAGTCACACTACTGCAACATCAAGCAAGTCACTGACGAGTGGATAGACATCTAAGTGACTTCTTATCTTGGTCACGCTCAGTACCCTTATTCTCTAACAAGCACTTGCACTATTACTTTAGTGTCCCCACACCATGGACTCGAGTCTCGTCCATCCACAAGAAAAGTAATTTGTGCACTGATCTTATCAGATCGATCACCGTCCACGTGATGATCCATCGATCAAGTGCATTTAGAAATTAATCACCAATGATGCATGGCTCAAATTTTCAACTCTTGAGAATATGCATCATCATCTTATTAATTCCTTGGACGATTCATAGACACATTAACAATATGAATGAAAAAGATGCCTTTTATTTATTCAATAATAGTAAAGTCAAGTACAAAATTATGTCCTAGCATTAATAATGTGTCAGCCAGATTGGCTTCTAGGGCATACATCTAACACTCTGGAACACTTGGAGTCGACTCATTCATAGGATTTCCGGAACTGAATCTCTGCCTTTCAGACTGCTTTCCTCTGGGAGTCTACTCGGACAAACTGGGAGTCGACTCGGCTGATGTGGGAGACGACTCGAAGTCTTCGCGAGTCGGTTCGCTGACAGGGTCTCAAAAACTAATGTTCTGTATTTTTGTCAGCTTTTCCATGGAGTCGACTCGGGACCATCTGGAGTCGACTCGCCAAGCATCGAAGTTGACTCACAATCTTTTGGAGTCGACTCGCTAACAGGGTCTAAAATTCATCGTTTTGTCCTTCTGTCTGTTCTCAGTCGGAGTCGACTCGGAGAGTCCCAGAGTCGACTCGAGCTTGTTCCAGAAACTTCAAGTGTCCTGAAGTCGACTCGTAAATTTCAGGAGTCGACTCGTGATGCAGACTTTGGTTCAAATAGAGTTCAATACTTAACCAAAATGCTCTGAACCAAAGCTCAAGGCACTTAGACAGAACTTCATAAAGATTTACTTGAAATACTAAATTGAATTCATTAGAACAATATAAGGCATACTCAAATGCTTTGAGCTCATCAAAATCAATTAGGGAATATTCAATCACTCCACAGAAAGAAACCTAGTTTTCAAGAAAAATGCATCCTTCAACCACTATCTTCTCTTTCACAAAAAAGATCCACGAAATCAAGCAGGATGATGGATGCATTAGCAGAGGCACTGCTCACTGATCATTGAGAGAGGTGGTGGCGGCAGTCGCTAGTTGGTGATAGGCAATGGCGGAGGCTGCGATGGAGGAGGACAAGGAGGGGAGGGGTTTAGGATTAGGGTTAGGATTGGGTCTGAGGTTTGGGAAAAGGGAGGAGGAATCAACATTGGTTGAGGTGGCAGAAATGGATGGCATGGTGGTTAATCATTAGCCTGGTCTACCACTGAGTTGGCAAACCCGATGCAACTAATAAATTATGTATAGAAAGGACTTTTCACTTCCACGATGCCAATCTCCCATCCATAATTTCCAATATATATGAAGGAATCTAAGGTTTTTGGATGTCCAACAGAGATTCGGATGCCCAATCCTATCAAAGATTGCGATGCTCAATCCTGTCGAAGATTGGGATGCCAATCTCCTAATGTTTACATGATTATAACAAGATGCCCATTTCTGTAAATAACTTTACATGATTGTAACAAGATTACACAATGATGGCGAAAGGAAAGAAATCCATAAATCTTGCTCCAATGTGACCTTTTATTCTCGTTCAAATTTGAATTATATTAGAAATATAATTTTCCAAGATTTTAAGCATTTTTTTCAAAGAAACAATTCAGATTTTTAGGAAATAAATCCAACATATAAGGCCATTAGCCCATGAGACAAATATAGGGCTGCACTAAATTTATAGGGAATTTCTGGAGCCGAAGAATTAGTTAAGATCCACTTATTCATTGAGAGAATGGAAAGTGTAGAGAAGTAAAGAAAGAAAGAATAAAAGGAAAAAGAAGAAAAAAAGAGAAAAAGGAGCAAGACCAACAGAAGCCAAGTCAAGAAAGGTTAAGAACAAAGAAAGCCGCGGGTCGTCTGCTTGGGTTTTTTCAGAGGTTGACTTCATCCAACCTTGAGCAAAGAATTTGACGTTGCTAATTAAGCCGCCCATAGTATATTGGAGGCATTTCTTGCCAAACAAATGCTCCGACACAGTATAGCCACCTAGTTTCCTAGTCTGCATGCTTACATTGCCAAGCTGCGCTAGCAATCTAGTTTTCTAAGGACTTCTGTAAGAAATAATCTGAGTGTAAGACCCCGGAACTGGGCCCGATCCAAATGACCGGCCCAGTCCCAAAACCCCGGCCTCACGTGCGACGCACGTGAGGCGACGGGATGGACTGGTTCCATCCCGAAGAAGAAGGAAGCCCTGTTTTTAGGGCTTCCTCTCCTCTTTAAGGCCACCGAGGAGAGCCGCCACACCAAGAAGAGGGAGAAGGGGGGGATCCTTCTTCCTTGGGCTGCCGGCCGAGAGAGAGGGAGAGAGAGAGAGCCGAGCAGCCACAGCATGGACGACCCTTTCCTCCTCCGTTTGCCGCCGGAAAGGAGCCGTCGGATCTTCGCCGGGGCTGAGGTAAGGGTTTCTACCCTTCATTTCTTTGTATACCAATTGAAAACAAGAAAGAAAGAAAGAAAGAAAGAAAGAAAGAAGAGAGGGAAGAAGGAGAAGGCCGACCGTCGTGGGCTCTTCTTCTTCTCCCGTCCGCATGCCTCCTCCGCGGGAAGAAGGAGAGGGCCGGCCGTCGCGGGCGCCGCCGGCGCCGACTTGGCTTCTCCCGAGCTCGCGACCTCCCTTCGCGGGAGAAGAAAGAAGAAGAAAGAAAGGGGGGGAAGGAGAAGAAGTCGGGAGAAGAGGAGGAGGAGAAAGAAAAAGAAAGAAGAAAGAAAGAGGGGAAGGAAGAAAGAAGTCGGGAGAAGGTTCTGGAGAAGAGAAGAAAAGAAAAAAAAAAGAGAAAAAAAAAAGAAAAGGGAAGGGAAGGAAAGAAAGAAAAAGAAAAGAAAATAAAAAGAAAATAAAAGAAAAGAAAAGCAAGAAAAAGAAAAGAAAAAAAATAAATAAATAAATAAAGGGAAAGGGTGGTTTACGGGTATGAACCCGAATCCGAACCTGAACCTGGGGGGGCTAGACACTTCTGCAGGGTCGGCCCTGGAAGAATATTAAAATTTAAGTTTTATATATATTGTGATTAATTTTAAAAGAAAATATGATTTTTGGATATTAGGTTCTGCAAGGAATTTGTGAGATTAATTGGATTTGTTGTGGATTGCGTTCAATGTAAGTAATGAACTGCCTTCTCTAGACTCTTCATTTATATAATATTATTTTTGCATCGAATAAATTGTTAATGAATATTATATGTGATTTATGAATTTTACGAGATGATGCTTTGAATGAAAAATGGATATGTGAATTGGAATAATATTTTTCGGACTATTGTTATATTACTTTTTTTTTATCGTATATGCATATTTAGATCGAATTATGATATATCTATTATGTTACAAAAGAATTTTGATGTGCATCAGATTTAGAACTCTCAGCCTGGCTATATTCTGGACCCTGCCAATAGGGGGTTATGCATTGGCAATTCTGGCCCCACCACAGGGTATAAGTGTGGTATTCTGGCCCACTCCGCAGGGTATAAGTGCGGTATTCTGGCCCACTCCGCAGGGTATAAGTGCGGTTCTGTTTCTGGCCTAGCCACAGGGTATAAGTGTGGTCGTAGCTAAAGGCTGATGAGATGAATATGATTTGTTTCGAATCAGATTTATGATTATGTATATAGATATTTGAAAAATACGAATTTTAATGAATTTGTGCTTGAAAAGGAATTGATTATGTTATTATGTTGATTCATCGTAATTTGTATTTATATTTTATGTTATCATATGAATTGACTAGTTAACGTGTTTATTACTTACTGGGCTGTCTAGCTCATTATACAATTTCTTGTTGTTTTACAGATTATGAGAACTAACCTATCGGGGATTTAAAATGGGAGAGCGACTAGAAGAACTGAAGCACAAGTTATCCTAGATTAGGCTTTGTTTAAATTGATGTTTTATCTTTATTGTTCCGCTGCGTATTTAGACTTGTGAAACCCTATGACTTGAGTTAGTCAATGGAATAAGATTGCATTTATTTCAGCTGAATTATTTTAGTTATATATTGAGATATTTGGTTTAGATGCCTTGCATGCTTGTAGGGAGAGTTCCCTATGGGTGTGCGGCGGTTGGCGCGGACCCCTGGCTCGCGATCTCGGGCCGAGGGCGTGACAACTTTTATGGTATCAGAGCATGAATGGATAAATTCTAAGATAAAAAAAAAAACTCTGACATGACATGAGTGTAGGTGGGTAGACACTAGGGACATTGGAACGTTAGTTTATGATGATTGTAACAACCATTCTATGTACTTGTAATGAACTGGTAAGCTTATTATTGGTATGCTGCTATCTGATAGACATAGATCAGGATGCCTCCACGTCGGACGAGAAAGACTACTCGCAGAGCTACTAATAAGGCACCCAACCCGCAAAATGACAGTACACCCCAACAAGCTGGTAACACCCCTCAGCAGGAGGGAGTCGTCAATCTTGCTAGTGATACTCAGACAGGACAACAAGAGCCAGGCCTAGGCCAAGTTATGCAGACCATAGTGGGCCTTATGCAGATGCAACAGCAAGTGCAACAGCAGTTGCTCCAACAACAAGCACAGTTGCCCCAGACACAGCCACAGCAAGGACGAGGGGAACAGTGTGAACAACGCAGCAGTATAGCTGAATTTAAGAAGCTGGCTCCTCCAGCTTTCAAGGGGACTACAGAACCGTTGGAAGCAGATAATTGGCTTATAGAGATGAAAAAAGCATTTGCTGTCTTGAGATGCCAGAATGATGAAAAGATTTTGTTTGCATCATACATGATGCAAGGTGAGGCATTCAACTGGTGGCGGATGTTGGAACATAAATACGAGCAGGATAGGGAGCCACTCACTTGGGAAAGATTTCGAGGAGCATTTTATGATAAGTATTTTCCTCGGAGTGTAAGAACGCAGAAAGAGCAGGAGTTTATTCACCTAAAGCAAAGAAATATGACTGTTGCAGAATATGAAGCTAAATTTACCGAGCTAGCGAAATTTGTTCCAAAGTTAGTCGAAGATGAACTAGATCGAACGCATAAATTTGAGATGGGACTAAAGACTGAAATTAGAAAACAAGTGGTACCTTATGAATTGACTACCTATGCAGCTGTGGTAAATAAGGCTTTAATAATTGAAAGGGAAGTTATTGATGAACGGTTGGAAAGGGAAAGAAACCAAAAGAAGAGAAACAGGTCAAATGAATTTCAGGGGCAGAGCAATGAAAACGTCGAAAGTTCAAACAAGAAATCCACGAGTGACAACCTTAAGCAGATGAATATCAATAAATATTCCAGATGTGGTAAGGCTCATGCTGACAAGAATTGCCATTGGAACACCGGTGCCTGTTTTAGATGTGGTAAGATAGGTCATAAAATTGCAGACTGCCCACAAAGAAACGAGAATAGATCTACTCAGGCAATGGAAGGAAGCCAGGGGCCAAAGACTCAAGGAAGAGTATTTGCACTTACACAGCAAGATGCACAGGCTTCTGATGTGTTGACGACAGGTATTAATCTAGTCCCAATATTTATTTCTATTTATTGTTTTGCCATGCCCACTGCTCTTTGTTAGACAACTTATTATGCTGCTAGAAAAGATTAAATAGTTACATAACATTTGTTTGATTGATTGTCAAAAGAAGAATATAAACTTTTAACTTTCGAAAGTGTTCACACGGAATAAGACATAATAATGAATGTACCAACAAGCAAGTAATTCTAGAAAAAAAAAATCTAGACTTGACACGGGTATGTTGAGGTTTAAATCAGAGTGTGCAGAGAAAGTATGGTGAATAGAATTATTTGACATTGGTCAGACAAGACGACTTGGATTTGAAGAGTGTTATGACTTGATTTGGAAGAAGTATTCTAAACTTTTTAAAACTGCAGGTACGCAAATTTCGGGGACGAAATTTTTTTTTAGGAGGGTGGGATGTAAGACCCCGGAACTGGGCCCGATCCAAATGACCGGCCCAGTCCCAAAACCCCGGCCTCACATGCGATGCACGTGAGGCGACGGGATGGACTGGTTCCATCCCGAAGAAGAAGGAAGCCCTGTTTTTAGGGCTTCCTCTCCTCCTTAAGGCCACCGAGGAGAGCCGCCACACCAAGAAGAGGGAGAAGGGGGGGATCCTTCTTCCTTGGGCTGCCGGCCGAGAGAGAGGGAGAGAGAGAGAGCCGAGTAGCCACAGCATGGACGACCCTTTCCTCCTCCGTTTGCCGCCGGAAAGGAGCCGCCGGATCTTCGCCGGGGCTGAGGTAAGGGTTTCTACCCTTCATTTCTTTGTATACCAATTGAAAACAAGAAAGAAAGAAAGAAAGAAAGAAAGAAAGAAAGAAAGAAAGAAAGAAGAGAGGGAAGAAGGAGAAGGCCGACCGTCGTGGGCTCTTCTCCTTCTCCCGTCCGCATGCCTCCTCCGCGGGAAGAAGGAGAGGGCCGGCCGTCGCGGGCGCCGCCGGCCTCGACTTGGCTTCTCCCGAGCTCGCGACCTCCCTTCGCGGGAGAAGAAAGAAGAAGAAAGAAAGGGGGGGAAGGAGAAGAAGTCGGGAGAAGAGGAGGAGGAGAAAGAAAAAGAAAGAAGAAAGAAAGAGGGGAAGGAAGAAAGAAGTCGGGAGAAGGTTCTGGAGAAGAGAAGAAAAGAAAAAAAAAGGCCTTAGCAGCCCTACAACATCTCATGTCTATAGAGAGGTCCAGCCCCCCAATGCAACTTGACCACTGTATCCAGCCGAGACAAGTCAACATCAGAAAGGCCTTAGCAGCTCTACTACAGTGGAAGACCTATTGACTTAATATTGGTTAATCAGGTCTTAGTGTTTGCAACTTGAGCCTTTCATAAGAGGTAATCGAACAATTGGCCAGGTAAGCAGGTGGGAGGCTCCCCTTACTCAGAGAGTAAGGTCCTAATTAAGTAACCACCTTTCATGCTTTCCTAGACACCAATTAGATCAATTAATCTAATATGACTTGCTCATGTCGGTTCACTCTCGACTTGATTGAGGAGGTTTTGATTTAGGTCTCAATTGGGTTTGCTACATCACATGTAGACCTATCTACCCGACTCTCATTCACATCACATGCAAACGGTACATCACAAGCAGTTATAATCGCAGCATCAAATAAAGTTAAACTTTAAATAGGTGATGATCATGGATTCTAATTAGGTCGTATTACAAGCACATGCACATCAATCGATCAAGTGGTCTTCAACTCTTGAATTGGTTCCAAGCCTCCTTGATTCGATCCTTGATCAACTCTTGATCCCATCGCCATCAACCGCTTAGATCACCTTTCATCTCATGCCTTTGCTTCAACTTGATCGTTGATGTACATCACATCACAGAAATACAAGCAGATGTAAAATAAAAATAAAAATAAATTACATCTCCTTTTAGGAGGCACGCAGGCCTCTCAAAACATCAAATAAGATGCATGCAAGCATCTGAAAAATTACATGACATCGCAGATCACATCGCAGGTCATTACATTTGATACCAAAAGGGGTTGAATCCTATGATCATCACCGTATGCAACAATTATAATTTTCAGATCTGAAAACTAACTGATTGTATCATGACATAGGTCGCTGATCATACTAATCATGATTCTAAACTTTGTAATCCCATTAACAATGCATTTAGAATCATCTTTTTATCACATAAAAATCAGCATGCAAAAAATCAGCACCCCTGAAAAATCTGCATGCAGAATTTTTCAGCATGCATGATCATTCAATTTTCAGATCTAATATGCCTTTAGATATTTAATTCTTACCTTAATCTACGAAGCCTAGGCTCTGATACCACTGTTGGGAACCCGCCCATGCCGCTGATATTTCAAAAATTTTCAGATGGCAGCGGAATCGGCATGCACGGGTTCGACGTTCATCGCATGAACGCTTGTTTCGAGACCTTTCATAATTAGGTAAGAATTAAAACTTTTAGAACTAATAGGAAGATCAAATCTTTACCTTGCGCGGGTAGATGATCACCGCGAATCTGAATTCGTGGTTTTGGAAGAGGGTTCGTTTGAAGCCGTTCAAACGTCCGGCCTCTACGGGTATCCACACGAAGTAGAGAACCGATCAAAGCTTTCTTGTCTTCCCGGGGTGCTAGCTCCCTTGCAAAGACTCCTTTGATGGCTGATCTCTTCTCTTTCTTTCAACTCTTGAAAGTGCTTGAGAGGAGGAAGAAGAAGAAGGAACTCAAGGAAGAAGAACACAGCTTCTGCAGCCTTCTTTCTTTTCCCTGCGTTGGAAGAAGGATTGGAGGAAGAGGAAGACGCCAACGCTTGGACCTTGCTCTTCCTTTGCTTGCGGCTGAACCAAGAGAGGAGAGGGGAGGGTGGCGGCAGCAAGAGGAGGATGGCTCCAATACCTAGGGCGCCGGCCTCATGGTGCTTCTTATAGCCATCAAGGGCTCCTCCAAAGTAGGAGCCCTAGATGGTTTTCCAAAGAAAGAAAGGGGGGGTGCGCCGGCCCCTCTCTCTCCTTCAATCCGCACCATCCAAGATGAGAGGGGCTGATGCCCCTCTTACTTGGTTAACCTAATCCTCTTCCAAAGAGGATTAGGTGCCTCTCTCATGGTTTAATCCTAATCTAATTAGGATTGGCCAAATTGGGTTCAATCTATACTAGTCCTAATCCAATTAGGACTTGAATGAACCATGACTCAATTGAACTCTTCAATCCTAATCCAATTAGGAGTCATGTTGATTCATTAGATTAATAATTAATTTGGACTTAAGGAATCCTAATCCAATTAGGATTTGTTTAATTTTAGTCCTGATCCAATTAGGACTCTACTTGAATCCGAAGTCCTAATCCAATTAGGATTTCTAGAAATCCTACTCCAAGTAGGAATCCAATTTTTAATTCAAAACTCCTAATCTCATTAGGATTGAGGAATCCTATTCCAAGTAGGAATCCCAGTCCTAATCCAATTAGAACTCTAGTTATCCTACCCGAAGTAGGATTCTTGTTTCAAGTCCAATTAATTAATTCCTTTTTCCTTCTTCAACTTCTTATCAATCAAATTGATTTCTTGTGATTCCTAATCACGATTTCAACCATCGGATCGGTCAATACTTCTAGTGTGTGTGACCCCATAGGTTCTATTCTGACTGGTAGTGAGATATATTGTGATCTCTATCACTATATCATTGAAAACTCCTTTCAATGGGTTGGAACGATTCCAACTCAACTCATTAGGGTTTATCGATCATCAAGATAATCCCTATGAGTCCCACCATCCACCAGTGACACCTAGCAGCATGTAGTGGCTACCCAGCAGAATGGAATGATGAACCTCTAGGTGCAGTTAACATGTGATACAGTCCTACTATCGTGGATCCCTACAGGACGGAGGTCATGGACAACTCGTCAAACCCCATCGTCTGTCATATGTCAAGATTTATTCGACTCGAGTTCGATAGTGAAAAACTCTTTCTCCACTGTGCATACTGCCCCGGCCGAGGTCTTACGAACTCAGTCTTATAAATCACATAGGATCTCTCCTTATCTATCAAGGTCGATAGATTCCATATAGGTGCATACCCTACTCCTACAGTGAACTTACTGCAGCCAATCTACACTGCATGGACCCATATGGCTAGAGACCATGTATGTGTGCAGTCAAACTACAATAACCTCACTGTGAGTAGCCGAAGCGCCGCAGGTCAAAGGACCAGTCACACTACTGCAACATCAAGCAAGTCACTGACGAGTGGATAGACATCCAAGTGACTTCTTGTATTGGTCACGCTCAGTACCCTTGTTCTCTAACAAGCACCTGCACTATCACTTCAGTGTCCCTACACTGTGGACTCAAGTCTCGTCCATCCAAAAGGAGAGTGATCTGTGCACTGATCGGATCGATCACCGTCCTCGTGATGATCCTTTGATCAGGAGCATTTAGAAATTAATCACCAATGATACATGGCTCAAATTCTCAACTCTTGAGAATATGTATCATCATCTTATTAATTTCTTGGACGATTCATAGACACATAAACAATATGAATGAAAAAGATGCCTTTTATTTATTCAATAATAAATAGTCAAGTACAAAATTATGTCCCTAGAATCAACAATGTGTCAGCCAAATTGGCTTCTAGGGCATACATCTAACACCCCCGACTCGCAATCTCGGGCCGGGGGCGTGACACTGAGTTCCTTGGGAAATTGCTGCCTCGGAGGCAAGTGATCCGTAGCTTCCTGTGAAGAGCACGTATTGTATATGGAGGATCCAACCAAGTTAATCTTAAATTTATGCAATAAGAAGCATAGTATTTCTTATTTCTATTCTTAATATCTATGTTTTTCTTTTCCTTATATACTTTGTCTATCTATTATGTTTTGATTTTTTATATTTTAAGTATTTTTATTAATTCTATTTCTTATTTACTTTAATTTGTGTTAATATTTTTTGTGCACATTGTATGTGCAGCCAAATCACTAGTATCTGTGTTCCGTACATGAAGAGAGTACAATAAGATCAATTAAGAGCAAATCCGATCAATTGAGATTTTAAAGATGGACTTTCAAACATAAAAAAATTCTTAGATGTGGACCACAATTTCTAAAGTAACAATAAATCAAATAAATGTAAAAGTTTGAGAGGAAGGGGCTTTCCTCCTCCAGACGGTTAGTCTTTTTCAAATATTAGTTAGATTGAGGGTTTAGATTGTATCTTTCGTGTGAAAAAATTGTATATCTTCTTTCACGACATCAACCGTTGGATCACATCTTGCACAAATTTCAAAGTACTTCAAAAAAATTTCATCTATTTGCACAAATCTCAAAGCGGCTATTGCACAATCCGCCAATTGATGTTGCGAAAAAGGGGGAATCATTCTTTCGTGCAAAAGATACAACCTGAACCTTTAGATTGAAAGTGGGAAATGCAAGCATTGAATTAGGAATTTAGCTGCCATGAGGTAAAACCTTTCGTACTCTAGCCCTCAAAAATCTTTTCCATTTCACCTATATGAAGAGGTTGTTGGGTTTTCCAGTGCCCTAGGGCGCAGCGGAAGATACGGGATTATAAAATTTTCTTATAAAACCCATTATATGAAACCCTAATAAGCCAAGATCACCTTAATAGTATAACCAAATAATGTAGAAAATATAATCTTGGTATAGAAGAATACCTATCACACTATATCCAATATGTCTGAAGATGTCCTAAGGTGCCCAAATGTTCACCCTCCGATGTTGATCCACACAGGAATGGGTTCAAGACTCTAGCTCCACCAAAACTTGATTCTAATTGTTCAATCCTTCCAAAGGATTTAATTGGCTGATTTTCCTTCACTTCTTCCTTTCTACCTCTAAAACATTCACTAGCCTTTTTGTCCTAAAGAAGACCCTCTTGTCTTGGGTTAGGACAAAAGAGAGAGGCTTGTAAGAAAGAAGGGATAAGGGAGAGAGAAGGAGAGACTTTTTCTTTGATGATCCTTAGAACCCCAAGGCACCTCCTTATTTATAAGAGATGGAGGGATGCATCATAAAGGGATGCATCCCATCCACACACCTCATCATGATGAGGCATGTGCCAAGAGATGCATCCCATCATGATGGGGTGCTAAGGAGAAGGGTGTATCAACTTCTTTCTCACATCTCCCTCTTAAATCCTGATGATCCAAGGGCCCAAATGCAGTGAACCAAAGCCAATGGTCCAGATCTAGGCACCATCTAATGGTCCAGATCAGGACATCATCATCCAGGGTGCCATCCAATGGTCCAGAAGTAAGATGCCATCACCGATGGTCCAGATTCAGGCGCTGAGCAACGGTCCAGATCTTTCATCCAGAGAGCCATCCAGTGGTCCAGATTCAGGCGCTAACCAGTGGACCAGATCCTTCATCCAGGAAGCCATCCAATGGTCCAGATGAAGGCGCCAACCAGTGGACCAGATCCTTCATCCAGGAAGCGATCCAATGGTCCAGAAGTGAAGGCCCTATCAAACCCAATCCAATTGGGTTTAACCAACTTAAAAAAAACATTAAACCTAATCAAATCAGGTCTAATTAAAGCCAAATGGGTTTCAACTCTTGGCTAACCCATATTAGGTCATGATCTAATCATATTAGATCAACCTAATCTAAGAATCATATTCGAATTTAATTTGAATCAGGAGCTAGGGTTTGCAACACGTGCTAGCATGTTCATCTTGCAAACATGATCTAATCCAATTAGACCCTTGATCAATTCCCTTGTGTGTGACCCATTGGGTTCCTTATCTTAGCCAGCAGTAGGTGCAGGTGCAAGATGACCTAACCTGATTAGAATACCTCTAATCCAATTTAGGTTCAATTTAGTGCTAAACCTGACTTAGCAATCAGAACCTTTCTGATGCTTTGATCTAATCAAACTCTTTGATCCAATCAACCCACAAGACATGATTGACGTCTAGCAACGTATCATGTCTACCCGGAAGATGAGGAATGTATTGGACAAATCCAAACATACCCTTCAGTGGCAAGTTACTCTGCAATTCAATCCCTCAGTCATACTACATCCTGAATAAGTGCATGAGTATGGATCAATATCAAACTCAATCACTTATTCATGTCTCTCTCAATCTTTTATATGATAATTCAAACAATGAAATATTAGAAACTCTTTCTAATATTCATTTTGCTTTGATCAAAGGCTTCGTGAATCATCATAAGATTAGAGTAAGTAGGATGTTACCTTCTCTTACTAGAAGTGACTGATTCCTTGTTGACCTACTCACAACCTTCGTACAAAATCCACCATATCCAGAATACCCCGTACACAACGCAATGTCGTGAATGAGGGTAAACCAAAACATAGCTTCAAGTGCACAAGGTACCATGGTGATCTCAGGTCTAAGGATCACTTGCACAACTCCCACTATGAGAACCATCTTTTGATAATTAAGTAAGAATCCATAAGATGTTCTCATGGCTGGTCATTTCAGTGAACTCATTCCTCTAATGAGCACCCACATCTTTGTATTAGTGTCTCACACAAGTGATTATGAGATCAATCACCCTCTATATTGAGCATACATAAGATGTGCCAGTCTTTCTGATAATATTGATCCCCGACTCAATATACCAATTTGACTGGGAATATTCTAAATTAGGATTTTATGACTTTAGGTCTCACTGGTATGATCTCATCATAACCCTAAAACCAATGTCCTAATTTATGGGGTTTATCATCCAATAATAAAATAGATAAGCAGCAAATGATGAAACACAATGCCTTTATTGATATATATCGAGTGTCAAAGTACATGATTTGGAGGATTACAAAGAGAAACCCATCAAATGATTGGCTTATAGGGCATCTACTCTTTCAATCTCCCACTTGCACTAAAGCCAATCGCCCTTATATTTTAACCCCATACAATCGAGGTGACGATTGAATTGCTGCTGTGGTAGAGCTTTAGTAAATGGGTCTGCTATATTGTTCTTTGTGTCGACTCGTTCAATCTTGACGTCTTGTCTTTCGATTATCTCTCGAACAAGGTGGAAGCGTCTCAAAATGTGCTTAGATCTATGATGAGACCTTGGTTCCTTAGCCTGTGCAACAGCTCCAGTGTTATCGCAATAAACTGGGACTGGTCCGGCAATCTCAGGAACTACACCCAGCTCTGTGATGAACTTCTTCATCCAGACTGCTTCCTTAGCAGCTTCACTAACAGCTATGTATTCTGCCTCAGTAGTTGAGTCAGCTACAGTTTGCTGTTTGGAACTTTTCCAACTCACTGCTCCACCATTCAAAGTGAAGATATATCCAGAGATTGACTTGCTATCATCTGGATCAGATTGAAAGCTAGAATCTGAATAGCCTTCTAGTTTCAATTCTGATCCTCCATAAATTAGAAAAACATCTCTAGTCCTTCTCAAGTATTTGAGAATGCTTTTCACAATTTTCCAATGATCCTCCCCGGGATCTGCCTGAAATCTACTTACCATACCCAAGGCATAAGCTACATCAGGCCTGGTACATAACATAGCATACATGATCGACCCTACTGCCGAAGCATAGGGAATAGAACTCATTCTATTCCTCTCTTCAGTTGTCTTAGGAGACATCTTCCTAGAGAGTTGTATGCCATGTCCTATGGGTAAGAAACCTTTCTTACTTCCATCCATGCTGAACCTCTTCAGCACATTATCAATGTACCTAGACTGGGACAAACCTAGCATCCTTTTAGATCTATCTCTATAGATCCTTATACCAAGTATATAGGATGCTTCACCCAAGTCTTTCATGGAAAATTTCTTTGATAACCAAGTCTTGACCGATTGCATCATTGGAACATCATTTCCAATGACCAATATATCGTCCACATATAATATCAAGAAGACAATAGCACTCCCACTAGTCTTCTTGTACACACAAGGTTCATCTATATTTTTAATGAAGCCAAACTCTTTGACTATCATGTCAAAATGGATGTTCCAACTCCTAGATGCCTGCTTTAATCCATAAATGGATTTCTTAAGCCTACATACTTGATTTGCTCTCCCTCTTGAGACAAATCCCTCTGGCTGTGTCATATAAACCTCTTCCTCAAGGTGACCATTAAGGAAGGCGGTTTTGACATCCATCTGCCAGATCTCATAATCATAGTATGCAGCTATAGCAAGCATAATCCGAATAGATTTGAGCATAGCTACTGGCGAAAAAGTTTCATCATAATCAATGCCTTGTTTTTGCCTGAAACCTTTTGCCACTAGCCTGGCCTTGTAGGTTTCTACTTGGCTATCAGCTCCTATCTTCTTCTTGTATACCCATTTGCACCCTATTGGAATCACTCCCTCAGGTGCATCAACCAAAGTCCACACTTGGTTTGTATACATAGAATCTATCTCGGATTTCATGGCGTCTAGCCATCTGTCAGAGTCCCTACTCTTGACAGCTTCCGAATAGGTCAGAGGGTCATCGTTATCAATGATGTGGGCTTCATCATTCTCAATGATAAATCCATACCTCTCAGGTGCATTTCGCACTCTTTCTAACCTTCGGAGAGGAGTAGTGTGTAGTGGCTGTACCTCTTCCATGGGTACATCTGGTTGAGGATTATTATGTGTCTCACCTTGTAGGTCTTGAACTTCATCAAGTTCAATTCTTCTATCCTTGCCCATTTCTAAGAAAAACTCTTTTTCCAAGAAAGTGGCATGCCTAGCAACAAATACCTTTTGTTCGGTAGGATCATAGAAGATATATCCTAAACTGTCTTTAGGATAACCTACAAATATACATTTGTCCGATCTAGCACTTAGCTTATGTCCAAAATTTCTTTTGACATAAGCATGACAACCCCATATCTTAAGATACTTAAGATTAGGTTTCTTTCCTTTCCATATCTCATATGGAGTGCTAGATACAGACTTAGATGGTACTCTATTTAATACTAATGCAGCAGTTTCTAGGGCATGTCCCCAAAAGGAAATTGGAAGATTTGTGAAGCACATCATGGACCGTACCATATCTAATAAGGTACGATTTCTTCTTTCAGCTACACCATTTAATTGTGGCGTATATGGAGGTGTCCATTCAGAGAGTATACCCTTTAATTTAAGATAGTCTAAAAATTCACTAGAAAGGTATTCTCCTCCTCGATCAGATCGAAGGATTTTAATACACTTTCCAGTTTGTTTTTCGACCATACTTTGATACTCTTTAAATTTATCAAAGGCTTCGGATTTATGTTTCATTAGATACACAAAACCGAACCTTGATAAGTCATCAGTAAATGTGATAAAGTAAGAGTATCCATCTCTAGCTTGAGTTGACATAGGACCGCACACATCAGTGTGTACGAGTTCTAACAACTCACTTGCCCTTTCTCCATGTCCCGAGAATGGAGACTTGGTCATTTTACCCATAAGACAAGATTCACAAGTTCCTAATGATTCAAAATCATAAGGGTCAAAGAATTTATCTTTATACAACTTATGTAACCTTGTCTCACTAATATGACCTAATCGGTAATGCCAGAGGAGGGTATTATTAATATTTTCTCTTTTTCTTTTATTATCTTTGCCAATATGAAACATAACATTATTAAGACATAATACTAAAAGACCATTTTCCATAGTGCCATGACAATAATACTCATTAGATAAAGAAATAGAGCAACCATTGCTCTTTCCATTTATTTCGAATCCTTTCTTAAGCAACAAAGGAATTGAAATTACATTTCTAATGATTTTTGGCATAAAATAACAGTCTTCTAGCTTCAAGAACTTTCCGGAGGGTAGCTCCAGTATGTAGGTGCCAACAGCTTCAGCCTGGATGGATTCTCCTCCAGCGCCATATAGCTCGAAGTCACCTTTCTTCAGACTTCTAATTTTCTGCAGTCCATACAAAGATTTGCATATGTGAGAACCACAACCGGTATCCAATACCCATGAATTAGAATCAGAAGAACTTAATGTCATATTGGCATGTAATAAAAACATACCTTTTGATGCAACACTTGCATCAGGCTTCACACTTGCAAGAAAGCTCTTGCAGTTCCTTTTCCAATGCCCCGTCTTGCCACAGTGGAAACAGGTACCGGGTCCAGAGATTTTCTTTCCCTTCTTCTTTTTGATGCGACTCTTAGGGTTTAGTTTTTTCTTTGAACCCTTGTTGCCCGACTTCTTCTTTGAGCTCTCACCAACAAGAAGGATCGGACCCTTGTCCTTCTTGATGTGAGACTCTGCTGTTTTCAGCATATTTAGAAGCTCAGGCAGGAAGGAATTCAGTTTGTTCATGTGATAATTCACGACAAACTGCGAGAATGAGTCGGGTAGTGATTGCAGGATCAAATCCTGACTGAGCTCACTGTCCATAGCAAAACCAAGTTGACTTAATCGAGTGATTAAGTCTATAACCTTTAAACAGTGGTCTTGCACAGACGATCCCTCGATCATTCTAGCACGGAACAACTGTTTAGATATCTCATATCTAGCAGTTCTGCTCTGCTCACCATATAGCTCCTTTAAGTTAAGGAGTATGGAGTGAGTATCCATGCTATCATGCTGCCTCTGCAATTCATTATTCATAGAAGCAAGCATGATACATTTGACAGTCAAACTATCATTTTTCCACATACGATATGTGGCCAATTCCTCCTCAGTTGCATCTTCCCCTGCTGACCCTAGGTCAGAGGTTTCAAGAATGTAGGAAAGTTTTTCTTGTGTGAGAACAATCTTTAAATTTCTCAACCAATCCACATAGTTGGGACCAGTCAATTTGTTTGTATCTAAGATACCTCTAAGTGAGAGTGAAGATGCCATTTTTGCAGAATTAATCTATAATTACAAAGAACACTAATATAAGCAGACCAATCATGATGACATGTATTCAATCAGATAAGGACTTTTATCTAATTGTTACTCCCACTATTTTTATCGAATATCATAACCCTCAAGTATGATGAACGAGAAAATACTAATTTTCTTAGTGGGGTTGAGATCCAAATTCCTTATAAAAGACCTTGTGGGAATCACAACAAGCCCTTATAAGTTCAAAGGTAGGAAACTCTTTCCAATTACATCCCATGCAATTCCCAACTTTATTCTGTCCTCTAGCACACATATAGTCTTGTGGGAATCACAACAAACTATTGTATCTAGTTAAGTCAAACCCTTCATTTTTTATACAGTCATATTTGAATAATGCTGCCCTTGTGGGAATCACAACAAGGCAACATATTAAAATATGCCATATGCATTATATGCACCAAGATATTACAATATCAATCCCTAATACTAGCCTTGTGGGAATCACAACAAGCTAGCGTAGATATTGACATAATAATATCTAAGCATGAAGGAAGGACCTTTATAGTGTTATATCAGCAATTAGCTTTTCCATGGAGGTCAATCAAATAGTTGGCCAGGTAAGCAGATGGGAGGCTCTCCTTACTTAGTAAGGTCCTAATTAAATAACCACCTGTAGCCTCTTTCCTAGACACCAACTTAGTCAATTGATTCAGAATGGCTCAGCTTAAAGCAATTAACACTACGACTTAATTATGAATTTAGTGAGGGCTTTCAAATAGTAGTATCTTACTAACATTAAGCTCAACCATAAAGGACAATCAAATAATTGGCCAGGAAAGCAGGTGGGAGGCACCCCTCACTCAGAGAGTGAGGTCCTAATTAAGTAACCACCTGTGGCTTCCTTCCTAGACACCAACTGAGTCGATTGTTCCAGAATGGGTCAGCCCAAAGTTTTCATACTACTATATTGGTCTCATTGCACATTCTATAATTTAGTACTAGCAATTATACTGTGCTACAACATGAATATAACACTATCTCATAGCATAAACTAATCATGCATACAAACAACCTAGCTATCTCATAGCATCAAGATAATAGCATGTATTATCATTTGGTTAAATTGATTAAGGGTGGCTCTGATACCACTGTTGGGTTTTCCAGTGCCCTAGGGCGCAGCGGAAGATACGGGATTATAAAATTTTCTTATAAAACCCATTATATGAAACCCTAATAAGCCAAGATCACCTTAATAGTATAACCAAATAATGTAGAAAATATAATCTTGGTATAGAAGAATACCTATCACACTATATCCAATATGTCTGAAGATGTCCTAAGGTGCCCAAATGTTCACCCTCCGATGTTGATCCACACAGGAATGGGTTCAAGACTCTAGCTCCACCAAAACTTGATTCTAATTGTTCAATCCTTCCAAAGGATTTAATTGGCTGATTTTCCTTCACTTCTTCCTTTCTACCTCTAAAACATTCACTAGCCTTTTTGTCCTAAAGAAGACCCTCTTGTCTTGGGTTAGGACAAAAGAGAGAGGCTTGTAAGAAAGAAGGGATAAGGGAGAGAGAAGGAGAGACTTTTTCTTTGATGATCCTTAGAACCCCAAGGCACCTCCTTATTTATAAGAGATGGAGGGATGCATCATAAAGGGATGCATCCCATCCACACACCTCATCATGATGAGGCATGTGCCAAGAGATGCATCCCATCATGATGGGGTGCTAAGGAGAAGGGTGTATCAACTTCTTTCTCACATCTCCCTCTTAAATCCTGATGATCCAAGGGCCCAAATGCAGTGAACCAAAGCCAATGGTCCAGATCTAGGCACCATCTAATGGTCCAGATCAGGACATCATCATCCAGGGTGCCATCCAATGGTCCAGAAGTAAGATGCCATCACCGATGGTCCAGATTCAGGCGCTGAGCAACGGTCCAGATCTTTCATCCAGAGAGCCATCCAGTGGTCCAGATTCAGGCGCTAACCAGTGGACCAGATCCTTCATCCAGGAAGCCATCCAATGGTCCAGATGAAGGCGCCAACCAGTGGACCAGATCCTTCATCCAGGAAGCGATCCAATGGTCCAGAAGTGAAGGCCCTATCAAACCCAATCCAATTGGGTTTAACCAACTTAAAAAAAACATTAAACCTAATCAAATCAGGTCTAATTAAAGCCAAATGGGTTTCAACTCTTGGCTAACCCATATTAGGTCATGATCTAATCATATTAGATCAACCTAATCTAAGAATCATATTCGAATTTAATTTGAATCAGGAGCTAGGGTTTGCAACACGTGCTAGCATGTTCATCTTGCAAACATGATCTAATCCAATTAGACCCTTGATCAATTCCCTTGTGTGTGACCCATTGGGTTCCTTATCTTAGCCAGCAGTAGGTGCAGGTGCAAGATGACCTAACCTGATTAGAATACCTCTAATCCAATTTAGGTTCAATTTAGTGCTAAACCTGACTTAGCAATCAGAACCTTTCTGATGCTTTGATCTAATCAAACTCTTTGATCCAATCAACCCACAAGACATGATTGACGTCTAGCAACGTATCATGTCTACCCGGAAGATGAGGAATGTATTGGACAAATCCAAACATACCCTTCAGTGGCAAGTTACTCTGCAATTCAATCCCTCAGTCATACTACATCCTGAATAAGTGCATGAGTATGGATCAATATCAAACTCAATCACTTATTCATGTCTCTCTCAATCTTTTATATGATAATTCAAACAATGAAATATTAGAAACTCTTTCTAATATTCATTTTGCTTTGATCAAAGGCTTCGTGAATCATCATAAGATTAGAGTAAGTAGGATGTTACCTTCTCTTACTAGAAGTGACTGATTCCTTGTTGACCTACTCACAACCTTCGTACAAAATCCACCATATCCAGAATACCCCGTACACAACGCAATGTCGTGAATGAGGGTAAACCAAAACATAGCTTCAAGTGCACAAGGTACCATGGTGATCTCAGGTCTAAGGATCACTTGCACAACTCCCACTATGAGAACCATCTTTTGATAATTAAGTAAGAATCCATAAGATGTTCTCATGGCTGGTCATTTCAGTGAACTCATTCCTCTAATGAGCACCCACATCTTTGTATTAGTGTCTCACACAAGTGATTATGAGATCAATCACCCTCTATATTGAGCATACATAAGATGTGCCAGTCTTTCTGATAATATTGATCCCCGACTCAATATACCAATTTGACTGGGAATATTCTAAATTAGGATTTTATGACTTTAGGTCTCACTGGTATGATCTCATCATAACCCTAAAACCAATGTCCTAATTTATGGGGTTTATCATCCAATAATAAAATAGATAAGCAGCAAATGATGAAACACAATGCCTTTATTGATATATATCGAGTGTCAAAGTACATGATTTGGAGGATTACAAAGAGAAACCCATCAAATGATTGGCTTATAGGGCATCTACTCTTTCAGAGGTTATCCATGATCAATTCCAAAATCCCGGCTAAGCTGTTAATACAATTCCATTAAGCATCAACCACCTCCATTCGAGTGGTAAAATATCTGGTGCTTTTGTTACATTTCACACTCACATATCATTGATTTGACTCTGCATTCATAGTGATAATTATGCTCTAGCAAAACCTTGTAGATACAAATCCATTCAATCCAAGAGAGTGCTTTGTCGATAGAGCCACTATCTCCATCCTTCTTTTAGAGACTAAAATTACATCCTCCTGGAAGCAACAGTTTTGTTCGCTTAGGAGAAGAGGGCTACAAGCACCCAAGGAAAATCTGCTCTCAAACAAACCAAATTTTCCGATCCTCCTCTAATTCAGATGCGCTTTCCCGGAGCTGCTTATCGGATCTTGTGGCAGGATCTACCACCACCTCTGACAAGCAAAACTGATCCATTGAGGCAGTCCAAGACCATGTGTTGCTGCAATCCAGGTTCCTTTTACTTCCCTCTGAAGTTATTTTGTAGTACTATAGGCTCAATATTATGGCCGGAACATAGGAGAGTTGTTTCCGATATCCTGCAATGGCGAACGTCTTGGAAAATTGCTCTGTGGATTCTTCAAGCGGCAGACCAGGACATGCTTCTCTTTCTCCCTGTGAGAGTCCAGCATTCTCTGCTGCTGGTTTTTGATCCTTTGAAGATCATGGTTGCATTTCTCTGAACGTGTTCGAGAGGATGAAGTGGGGGGGTTGAAAAGCGCAGCCCTTGTTGATTGAAGCTTGATTTGGAGCTCAGACACCTGTTTCTGCAGCTCAGTTACCTTGTGCTCGGAGGCGTGTGCCTTTTGTTTCCACTCCAGCATCTGCAACACCAGAGTCTAATCCTCATAAACATTTACAAGCATAGAAAAGAAATTAGATCAGATGAACTCAAAAATCCAGTGACAACTGATCAGGCTGTGCTTGAATCAATTGTGCACACTCCTTGATTGACCAATGGTCCAATGGATGTTACCGATCCCCGAATTAGAATATATGATTATTGAATGAAATAAGTAAAATGATATGAAGCTCTAATACCATCAATCTTTCCGTGTTAACTTTATTTAGGTAAATGAGTTGACAGTCTTATGATGGTTGATGTCATGTTATGAACTAGTAATAAACTGCTGTGGACCATGAATGGGTTAGGCTTGCTATTTGAGGTGAAGAGTTGGAGTATGCTATATAACAAGGTATAAACGAGAACCATGATTTAATAACAGGTGTTTCAGACTAACTTTTTATTTTAATTCATCTTGTACTTCAAATGGTTTGAGACAAATATCCATGACCATGAGATGAAGGAAATGCTTACTTGAGTCTGAATGGAGCGGATATTTATTTTGGAAGTAATGGCGCGATGTCGCCAGAGGTCCTTGGATGACTGGAGTTCCTCCATTTCCACCCTAACTTGTTCCAACATGCCTTGCATCTCACTCCATTGCTGTGTCTCTGCCCTCACCTGCTCCATTATCCTCCCCACCGCCTTCTTGCAGTTGCAGCAGTTCTCCGACCCCATCACAGCCCATCCCTTCTCCTCCACCACCTGCAGCACATCAGAACACACTCCCAATTAATACAGATTATGTTCTAACAAAAAGTATGCTGTTTTGCTAAAAAAACAAAGAGCATGCTGTTCCTGGAGAAGAAAAGGCACAATATTTGAACAACATTGCTGCTGTTATCTCGCTCAGTTTATCATGTATTGTTGGGCTTTACTGTTTTCCCTGTAAACAGAAAATGTGTTCTTATAGACCATTAATGCATTTTGATTGCAAGTGAGGTACAAGTTATAGATTTCTCTGCCTTGGTCATACTATTCCTGATGATTAAAGACGTGAACCACTAAGATTAAATGCATAGCTCATGTTTGCAGTTCATAGAAAGACCTGATGTCATGCAGGTTGTTTTGGTGCAGCGAATCAAGAATTTTCTCAGGACACCTATTAAGCGACCTACCAAGCAATTATCATATACGAACAGGTCACATGCAGACAAAGGCACGACATCTGCAGTCTGTTTTTATCTCTAGCTATCCCCATGAATTGTAAAGCTGGGATTGATTGATGATAGAAAAAAGATAAAAACATGTCCTAGATTATAATGCCCTGCTCAAGTAGAAGACATTTAGATTGCTATCGATGAGTACTACAACATAAGATTGGACAGAGGATGGAGGCACAGAATGGATATCATAATCCTCCATACATGGTGCTTGTTGCATACTTCACCGACGGACAGTGATACACAGGCAGCATAGCATCTCATTCATTCATATACATACATACATGCATACATACATATATATATATATATATATATATGAATTATACTATTACTGTCCCTATTACATTTGGATCCCCATGATTTTTTCAGAAGATGGAGTGATGAAGTGGCAAGTGGATGCTGTGGGGAAGGCAAAGGCAAAACATGACAGCTTTTGTTTCAAACTCGTTCCTTGAAAACCAGTTGAGGCAGGCCCTTGGGCTTACAACGCATGGCAAGGGGTGCTGAAACTGTGCAAGCTAAGGCAAGGACACAATCCATGCCAAAAATTTAAAACGTAGTGAGAGCATTAAACGACCACATGTCTTGCATCCAAGGCTTTTCACACGAGAGGCAACATTTACTATGCTGGAGAGTGCATCATCTGAGGAATTATGAGCCTGAGCAATGGTAGGTTGGAAGTCACACAGAGGTGTCGGAGAGTATTGGTATAGTTGCTGACAACTGACAAAGACTGCCATAGCTGTTTGGGCCAAATAGAGGATCACTCTCATCTCATACGAAACTCGGCACTAAGCTTAACCTTGGCTCAATTCTTTTTGTCTTTTGATGGAAGATGTTGTCCGATTCCTGTTTACCTAAAAATACGCTAAACAGATCGTTGTCAGAACCGACAAACAAAGTTTAATTTAATTATACTCTTACCTTTTCTTCTCGAAGAATAGTGGTTGTAAGAGGTCGATCCACAGGGAGGCGATTGGAGTTGCATAAAAATTAAAACATTCACTCGGATTCAAAATCGATTTTTGAATAACAAAAGAAAAGCATTACGTCCGGGATGTTGAATTATTCTCTGGTCTACCAGAGAATGTTTTCTAATTAAAATTAACTAAAAGACAGGTACTTAGATTCGAAAAGAATTTATATATTTAATTAATCAAAGAAGTGTTGGGAACCCGCCCATGCCGCTGATATTTCAAAAATTAAATCAGGTGGCAGCGGAAGAGGCATGTGCGGGATCGACGTTCATTGCATGAACGTTGTTTCGAGACCTTTCGTAATTAGGTAAGAATTAAAACTTTTAAAACTATTAGAAAGATCAAATCTTCACCTTGCGCGGGTAGATGATCACCGCAAATCTGAATTCGTGGTTTTGGAAGAGGGTTCGCTTGAAGCCGTTCAAACGTCCGGCCTCTACGGGTATCCACACGAAGCAGGATCCGATCCAAGCTCTCTATCTCACCGGGGTGCTAGCTCCCTTGCAGAGATAGCTTTGATGGCTGATGTCCTCTCTTTCAATCAACTCTTGATTGTACTAGAGAGGAGGAAGAAGAAGGATTTTTGAAGAAGAACCAAAGCCTGACTGCAGCCCTTTTATTTTCCTTGCGCTGGAGGAAGAAAGCAAGGATGGAGGAGGGCCGCCAATCACCTTCTTTTGATTCCTTGCTTGCGGCTGAACCAAGAGGAGTTGAGAGAGGAGGCCACGGCTTGAAGAGGAGTTCAAGATTCATCTAGGGCGCCGGCCCTAGTGCCTCTCTTATAGCCATCAAGGGCTCCTCCAAAGTAGGAGCCCTAGATGACTTTCCAAAGAGGGGGGGGCGCCGGCCCCCTCTCTTGTGCCGCACCAACCAAGATGAGAGGGGCTTATGCCCCTCTTACTTGGTTAACCTAATCCTCTTCCAAAGAGGATTAGGTGCTTCTCTCATGGTTTAATCCTAATCTAATTAGGATTAGCCAAATTGGGTTCAATCTATGCTAGTCCTAATCCAACTAGGACTTGAATGAACCATGACTCAATTGAACTCTTCAATCCTAATCCAATTAGGAGTCATGTTGATTCATTAGATTAATAATTAATTAAGACTTAAGGAATCCTAATCCAATTAGGATGTATTTAATTTTAGTCCTAATCCAATTAGGACTCTATTTGAATCCGAAGTCCTAATCCAATTAGGATTTCTAGGAATCCTACTCCAAGTAGGAATCCGATTTTAATTCAAAGTTCCTAATCTCATTAGGATTATAGGAATCCTATTCCAAGTAGGAATCCCAGTCCTACTCCAACTAGGATTCCCAGTCCTAATCCAATTAGGACTCTAGGTATCCTACCTGAAGTAGGATTCTTGTTTCAAGTCTAATTAATTAATTCTCTTTCCTTCTTCAACTTCTTATCAATCGAATTGATTACTCGTGATTCATAATCACTTTTCAACCATCAGATCGGTCAATACTTCTAGTGTGTGTGACCCCATAGGTTCTATTCTGACTGGTAGTGAGATATATTGTGATCTCTATCACTATATCATTGAAAACTCCTTTCAATGGGTTGGAACGATTCCAACTCAACTCATTAGGGTTTATCGATCATCAAGATAATCCCTATGAGTCCCACCATCCACCAGTGACACCTAGCAGCATGTAGTGGCTACCCAGCAGAATGGAATGATGAACCTCTAGGTGCAGTTAACATGTGATACAGTCCTACTATCGTGGATCCCTACAGGACGGAGGTCATGGACAACTCGTCAAACCCCATCGTCTGTCATATGTCAAGATTTATTCGACTTGAGTTCGATAGTGGAAAACTCTTTTTCCACTTTATATTACTGCCCTGGCCAAGGTCTTAGAACTCAGTCTAACAAATCACATAGGATCACTCCTCTTCTATCAAGGTCGATAGATTCCTTATAGGTGCATACCCTACTCCTACAGTGAACCTACTGCAGCCAATCTACACTGCATGGACCCATATGGCTAGAGACCATGTATGTGTGCAGTCAAACTACAATAACCTCACTGTGAGTAGCCGAAGCACCGCAGGTCAAAGGACCAGTCACACTACTGCAACATCAAGCAAGTCACTGACGAGTGGATAGACATCCAAGTGACTTCTTGTCTTGGTCACGCTCAGTACCCTTGTTCTCTAACAAGCACCTGCACTATCACTTCAGTGTCCCTACACTGTGGACTCAAGTCTCGTCCATCCAGAAGGAAAGTGATCTGTGCACTGATCGGATCGATCACCGTCCTCGTGATGATCCATTGATCAGGAGCATTTAGAAATTAATCACCAATGATACATGGCTCAAATTCTCAACTCTTGAGAATATGTATCATCATCTTATTAATTTCTTGGACGATTCATAGACACATAAACAATATGAATGAAAAGATGCCTTTTATTTATTCAATAATAAATAGTCAAGTACAAAATTATGTCCCTAGAATCAACAATGTGTCAGCCAAATTGGCTTCTAGGGCATACATCTAACAATCTCCCACTTGCACTAAAGCCAATTGGTCATATATCTTAGGCCCATCTTCTTAAGGTGGGCTTCAGTCTTTTGCTGACTCAGCTGCTTAGTGAACGGGTCTGCCACGTTATCCGCGAAGTCTACTCTCTGCACCTCTACATATTTCTTCTCCACATAGTCGCGTATGAGGTGAAAGCGCCGCTCTATATGCTTAGACTTCTGATGAGACCTTGGCTCCTTAGCAAGGGCTATGGCGCCATTATTATCGCAGTAGAGTATTATGGCATCTGATGTCATCACATCCAACTCTGCAATGAATTTCTTGAACCAGAAGCCTTCCTTAGCAGCTTCAGAGGCGGCGATGTATTCAGCTTCCATAGTAGAATCAGCAATGATCGGTTGTTTAGAACTCTTCCAATTCACCGCACCACCATTGCACAAGAACACGTATCCAGATGTTGACTTCCTGTCATCGACATCAGTCATGAAGTCTGAATCTGTGTACCCTTCTACCTTTAACTCTGATGATCCTCCAAAAACCAAGAATAAATCTTTAGTTCTTCTCAAGTACTTAAGAATATTCTTCACAGCTGTCCAGTGTTCTTCACCTGGATTCGACTGATATCTGCTTGTGACACTCACAGCAAGAGCTATATCAGGTCGTGTACATAGCATGGCATACATGAGGCTTCCTATTGCCGATGCATAAGGAATCTTGCTCATGCGTTGAATCTCTTCAGATGTGTTGGGGCACATCTTCTTGGAGAGATGAATTCCATGCCTTAGGGGTAAGAGACCCCTCTTGGAGTTTTCCATGCTGAACCTCTTCAGCACCTTCTCTATGTACATTTTCTGTGACAGGCCAAGCATCCTTTTAGATCTATCTCTATAGACCTTTATTCCCAAAATATAGGATGCTTCCCCAAGGTCTTTCATGGAGAATTCTTTTTGACAACCAGACCTTGACCGAGGTTAGCATGGGAATATCATTTCCAATCAGGAGAATGTCATCTACGTACAGTACGAGAAAAACGACAGCACTCCCACTAACCTTTTTGAAAACACACGGTTCCTCTTCGTTTTTGATGAAATCAAACGTTTTGATTGCGTCATCGAAACGAGTGTTCCAACTCCGAGATGCTTGCTTTAGTCCATAGATGGACCTTTGCAGCTTGCAGACCTTGTGATCTCCATCACTGGAAGTGAAACCCAAAGGTTGTTCCATATAGATATCTTCATCAAGATATCCATTCAGGAAAGCAGTTTTCACATCCATCTGCCAGATTTCATAATCATGAAATGCTGCAATGGTAAGCAATGTTCGGATGGATTTTAGCATGGCTACAGGTGAAAAGGTCTCCTGATAGTCAATGCCTTCGCGCTGACTATACCCTTTCGCCACAAGCCTTGCCTTATAGGTCTCTACCTCTCCATCCGAACCTATCTTCCTTTTGTAGATCCATTTGCATCCAATAGGTACAATACCTTCTGGTGGATCTACTAAGGTCCAGACTTGGTTGGAACGCATGGAGTCTAACTCTGACTTCATAGCTTCCAGCCATTTCTCGGAATCGACATCAGATATCGCCTCGTTGTAGGTTTTGGGATCCTGTATGTGATCCCTATCTCCCATTAGGAACATTTCCTCGGTATCCTCTTCTAGTATACCTAAGTATCTATCGGGAGGATGGGAGACCCTACTAGATCTACGAGGTGGTCGAGGGATATCGTGTACTGGCTCTGTATGAATGGGTTCAATAGGATCCATGACTCGTTGCTTTTCAGAGACTTTCTCTTCAAGCTCAATTTTCCTTCCACTGCCTCTATCAAGGATAAACTGATTTTCCAAGAAGATGGCATGACGGCTCACAAACACATTGTGATCCTCTGAGACGTAAAAATTGTATCCTAATGACTCTTTAGGATATCCTATAAAACGAGCACTTATGGTCCTAGCCTCTAACTTGTCCGCCTATAGTCTCTTGACGTGGGCCGGACATCCCCAAATCTTGAGATGACCCAGACTTGGTTTCTTACCATGCCATATCTCATACGGTGTGGTAGGAACGGATTTAGAGGGAACTCTATTCAATAAATAAATCGCTGTGAGTAAGGCATCTCCCCAAAGGAACATAGGTAAATCAGTGAAGCTCATCATGGACCTGACCATGTCCAACAGGGTCCGATTCCTCCTCTCTGACACCCCGTTGAGTTGAGGTGTACCCGGAGGTGTCCATTGTGAGACTATGCCGTTTTCTTTGAGATAGTCCCGGAATTCCCCACTAAGGTATTCTCCTCCTCGATCTGATCGAAGAGCCTTAAGAGGTTTTCCAGTTTGTTTTTCTACTTCATTCTTGAACTCTTTGAACTTTTCAAAAGATTCAGACTTGTGTCTCATAAGATACACATACCCATACCGTGAATAATCATCGGTAAAGGTAATGAAGTAAGAATAACGTCCCCTGGCAAGCACATCGAATGGGCCACATACATCTGTATGTACTAGGGTAAGTATTTCAGTGGTCCTCTCTCCATGTCCTACAAAGGGCAGTCTAGCCATTTTTCCTTGAAGACAGGACTCACAAACTGGATATGACTCGGAAGTCAATGAGCCTAAAAGCCCATCTTTCTCCATTTTTGTTCATTCTGTCCTCTCCAATATGGCCAAGTCTGAGGTGCCACAAATATCTTTGGTTTATCTCATCTCTGGATCTTTTGGATCCTTTGGCACTCACATCTTGCTCGGTAACATTCACAAATACATCCATATGTAAATGATAGAGACTGTCAATCATGAAACCACGTGCGACTATTTTATTTCTCAAATAAATAGAACAGCAGTCTTTGTCAAATGTAAAAACATGACCTTCCTGTGCTAGACATGAAACAGAAATCAAATTTCTGCTAGCAACAGGTACATAATAGCAGTCTCTAAGTATTAAACTAAATCCAGACGGTAGTCGCAGATGGTAGGTGCCCACAACCACAGCAGCAACTTTTGCCCCGTTGCCACCCGAAGGGTTACCGCACCTTCCGCCAGCCTTCTACTTTCCTTTAGATCCTGCATGGTAGTGCACAAATGAGCACTAGAACCAGAATCTATAACCCAACTAGAAGTAGAAGAAACCGTTAGATTAGTTTCAATTATGAGCAAGTCTATACCTTCTGAAGGTGTGTCACCTTTCTTGTTCTTCAGGCTCTCGAGATATGAAGGACAGTTTCTCTTCCAGTGGCCTTCGACATTGCAGTGGAAACATTTTCCTTTGTCGTTAGCCTTTTTCTTTTGAACTTCCTTCTTTGGCTTCTTGTCTTTCTTCTGCTTCTTAGCAGGCTTCTTTTTCTTCCAAGTAGACTTTCTCTTGGAACCAGAAGTCAACTCAGCAGCAAGGATATTGCCCCTTGAACCTTTCAAGGCTCCCTCAGCAGTTACCAACATATTGATTAGTTCAGTCTTAGTGCATTCAATCTTATTCATGTGGTAGTTTACTATAAACTGACCAAATGAATCAGGAAGTGACTGTAGGATCAAATCCACTTGTAATTCCTTGTGCATGTCCATACCGAGCTTCTCAAGCTCCTCTAGGTCCTTGATCATGGTCAGACCGTGATCATGGACAGACTGCCCCTCGCGCATCTTCGTTTTGAAAAGCCTCTTGGACACTTCAAAACGAGCTGTGCGACTCTGCTCACCATACAACTCTTGCAGCTGTGCCAGTATTTCCCTAGCAGTCTTTATATTTTCATGCTGGCATTGGAGTTCATTAGACATGGATGCCATCATATAGCATTTTACTCTAATATCATCATCCAACCACTTTTTATGCATTTCACGCTGAACATCAGTAGGACGTGCTGGTAGTGTGGGGATATCTGAATCGAGTATGTAGCCTATCTTCTCACAGTCCAAAACTATTTTGAGATTTCTAAGCCAGTCTTTGTAATTGGTTCCGGTCAGTCGGTTGGTCTCAAGAATACGGGTCAAAGGGTTTGAAGCCGACATTGTATCTGCAGAGAGTAAAGATTCTAGTTAGACTTTTGTACTTGATCCTAATCTGTTCTAAGGTCTTTTAGAACAAATGTGACTCCCACTATTTTCTCGAATCCCTCACACTCCCCTGGTAGGAAAACGGAAATCCCACACGACTAGGGTTTCTAGTGGGTACTGCGGTCCCACCGATTTACATGCCACCTCACCTAACAGTTATTGGTGACACATAGATGGATGAGTGTACAACTCTTGTACAATGCTTCTCAAGCATGTTGCAGTGTAACTTGGTCTCTAAGCCATGAAGACCTCACCTAACAGTTATTGGTCCCATTTCTTAGTTAAGTCAGACCCACCGTATAACCGTAGGAATAAAGTCGTCATTGGGTCCTCACCTAACAGTTATTGGTGCCCAACCCCACCTTTACCCTACAACATCTCATGTCTATAGAGAGGTCCAGCCCCCCGATGCAACTTGACCACTGTGTCCAGCCGAGACAAATCAACATCAGAAAGGCCTTAGCAGCTCTACTACAGTGGAAGACCTATTGACTTAATATTGGTTAATCAGGTCTTAGTGTTTGCAACTTGAGCCCTTCATAAGAGGTAATCGAACAATTGGCCAGGTAAGCAGGTGGGAGGCTTCCCTTACTCAGAGAGTAAGGTCCTAATTAAGTAACCACCTTTCATGCTTTCCTAGACACCAATTAGATCAATTAATCTAATATGACTTGCTCATGTCGGTTCACTCTCGACTTGATTGAGGAGGTTTTGATTTAGGTCTCAATTGGGTTTGCTACATCACATGTAAACCTATCTACCCGACTCGCATTCACATCTCATGCAAACGGTACATCACAGGCAGTTATAATCGCAGCATCAAATAAAGTTAAACTTTAAATAGGTGATGATCATGGATTCTAATTAGGTCGTATTACAAGCACATGCACATCAATCGATCAAGTGGTCTTCAACTCTTGAATTGGTTCTAAGCCTCCTTGATTCGATCCTTGATCAACTCTTGATCCCATCGCCATCAACCGCTTAGATCACCTTTCATCTCATGCCTTTCCTTCAACTTGATCGTTGATGTACATCACATCACAGAAATACAAGCAGATGTAAAATAAAAATAAAAATAAATTACATCTCCTTTTAGGAGGCACGCAGGCCTCTCAAAACATCAAATAAGATGCATGCAAGCATCTGAAAAATTACATGACATCGCAGATCACATCGCAGGTCATTACATTTGATACCAAAAGGGTTTGAATCCTATGATCATCACCGTATGCAACAATTATAATTTTCAGATCTGAAAACTAACTGATTATATCATGACATAGGTCGCTGATCATGCTAATCATGATTCTAAACTTTGTAATCCCATTAACAATGCAATTAGAATCATCTTTTTATCACATAAAAATCAGCATGCAAAAATCAACACCCCTGAAAAATCTGCATGCAGAATTTTTCAGCATGCATGATCATTCAATTTTCAGATCTATTATGCCTTTAGATATTTAATTCTTACCTTAATCTACGAAGCCTAGGCTCTGATACCACTGTTGGGAACCCGCCCATGCCGCTGATATTTCAAAAATTAAATCAGGTGGCAGCGGAAGAGGCATGTGCGGGATCGACGTTCATCGCATGAACGTTGTTTCGAGACCTTTCGTAATTAGGTAAGAATTAAAACTTTTAAAACTATTAGGAAGATCAAATCTTCACCTTGCGCGGGTAGATGATCACCGCAAATCTGAATTCGTGGTTTTGGAAGAGGGTTCGCTTGAAGCCGTTCAAACGTCCGGCCTCTACAGGTATCCACACGAAGCAGGATCCGATCCAAGCTCTCTATCTCACCGGGGTGCTAGCTCCCTTGCAGAGATAGCTTTGATGGCTGATGTCCTCTCTTTCAATCAACTCTTGATTGCACTAGAGAGGAGGAAGAAGAAGGATCTTTGAAGAAGAACCAAAGCCTGACTGCAGCCCTTTTATTTTCCTTGCGCTGGAGGAAGAAAGCAAGGATGGAGGAGGGCCGCCAATCACCTTCTTTTGATTCCTTGCTTGCGGCTGAACCAAGAGGAGTTGAGAGAGGAGGCCACGGCTTGAAGAGGAGTTCAAGATTCATCTAGGGCGCCGGCCCTAGTGCCTCTCTTATAGCCATCAAGGGCTCCTCCAAAGTAGGAGCCCTAGATGACTTTCCAAAGAGGGGGGGGCGCCGGCCCCCTCTCTTGTGCCGCACCAACCAAGATGAGAGGGGCTTATGCCCCTCTTACTTGGTTAACCTAATCCTCTTCCAAAGAGGATTAGGTGCTTCTCTCATGGTTTAATCCTAATCTAATTAGGATTAGCCAAATTGGGTTCAATCTGTGCTAGTCCTAATCCAACTAGGACTTGAATGAACCATGACTCAATTGAACTCTTCAATCCTAATCCAATTAGGAGTCATGTTGATTCATTAGATTAATAATTAATTAAGACTTAAGGAATCCTAATCCAATTAGGATGTATTTAATTTTAGTCCTAATCCAATTAGGACTCTATTTGAATCCGAAGTCCTAATCCAATTAGGATTTCTAGGAATCCTACTCCAAGTAGGAATCCGATTTTAATTCAAAGTTCCTAATCTCATTAGGATTATAGGAATCCTATTCCAAGTAGGAATCCCAATCCTACTCCAACTAGGATTCCCAGTCCTAATCCAATTAGGACTCTAGGTATCCTACCTGAAGTAGGATTCTTGTTTCAAGTCTAATTAATTAATTCTCTTTCCTTCTTCAACTTCTTATCAATCGAATTGATTACTCGTGATTCATAATCACTTTTCAACCATCGGATCGGTCAATACTTCTAGTGTGTGTGACCCCATAGGTTCTATTCTGACTGGTAGTGAGATATATTGTGATCTCTATCACTATATCATTGAAAACTCCTTTCAATGGGTTGGAACGATTCCAACTCAACTCATTAGGGTTTATCGATCATCAAGATAATCCCTATGAGTCCCACCATCCACCAGTGACACCTAGCAGCATGTAGTGGCTACCCAGCAGAATGGAATGATGAACCTCTAGGTGCAGTTAACATGTGATACAGTCCTACTATCGTGGATCCCTACAGGACGGAGGTCATGGACAACTCGTCAAACCCCATCGTCTGTCATATGTCAAGATTTATTCGACTTGAGTTCGATAGTGGAAAACTCTTTTTCCACTTTATATTACTGCCCTGGCCAAGGTCTTAGAACTCAGTCTAACAAATCACATAGGATCACTCCTCTTCTATCAAGGTCGATAGATTCCTTATAGGTGCATACCCTACTCCTACAGTGAACCTACTGCAGCCAATCTATACTGCATGGACCCATATGGCTAGAGACCATGTATGTGTGCAGTCAAACTCCAATAACTTCACTGTGAGTAGCCGAAGCACCGCAGGTCAAAGGACCAGTCACACTACTGCAACATCAAGCAAGTCACTGACGAGTGGATAGACATCCAAGTGACTTCTTGTCTTGGTCACGCTCAGTACCCTTGTTCTCTAACAAGCACCTGCACTATCACTTCAGTGTCCCTACACTGTGGATTCAAGTCTCGTCCATCCAGAAGGAAAGTGATCTGTGCACTGATCGGATCGATCACCGTCCTCGTGATGATCCATTGATCAGGAGCATTTAGAAATTAATCACCAATGATACATAGCTCAAATTCTCAACTCTTGAGAATATGTATCATCATCTTATTAATTTCTTGGACGATTCATAGACACATAAACAATATGAATGAAAAGATGCCTTTTATTTATTCAATAATAAATAGTCAAGTACAAAATTATATCCCTAGAATCAACAATGTGTCAGCCAAATTGGCTTCTAGGGCATACATCTAACAAGAAGAGCTTTGGCATAAATTAAAATGGATGAAACTAAGAAGATTGAAGCATGGGACATAAATTGCATAAAAGAAAATTAAAAGATTGCATAAAAGTGGAAATTAAATTGAAGCTAGAACATAGATTGCATGAAAGAAAATTGCTTGATTTCATAAAAAGAAAACTAATTACAAAAATAAAAAAGGAAGATTGGAAACCTAATGCTTCTTTTCTTCTGCAAAGAAAGTAAAAAATAACAAGAAACTCCATCTTCTTTTCTTCTGCAAATGACAAGAAAATAAGAAAAGAAAATAGAGCATGGCTCCCCCTCGGTGGAACTCCCAAAACAAATAAAATAAAATACTCTCTTTTTTTTCTTTATTTCCTTCTTCTCGAAAAATAGAGGTTCCCCTTTTTTTTTTCTATTGAACCAGCCGACCACCTCCTCTGTATCTTGGCCCCAACCGAGAGCTCCCTTTCTCCTCCTCTCGTCCTCCCCTTCTTATAGATCGCCCAAGCCTTGAAGCCCTTGATTGCGCATGGAGAGGAGAAGAAACGGGCGCGGGATCTCGGGAGGTGGATCCGGATGAAGAGCGTTGCGGGTGCTTGGATGCGAAGGAGGCTGGCGTGGATCCGAGGAGGAAATTGATCACGGACGTGGTGGAGGCTGGATCGCAGGAAGATGGGATTTGATCCGGATGCGTCACGGATCTGGGGGAAGAATCACGGGCAGCCGATCGTGGAGAATGCTGAAACACGGACGGAAGGAAATAGCTGGATCACGGCTTGCATCACGACTGGGAGCGTGAAGAGGGTAGACGCGAGGAAGGAGAGGGCGGACGGGCACGGAATCTGGATGGTGGCCGCTGGGATTCCGGGAGGTTGACGTGTAGACGGAAGAAGATGAGATGGGAGGCTGAGACGGGCGGATTGATGCTGGGGATCTTCACTTGCGTGAAATTCGGAATGGTAGCTGTGAGGTGGCTCCTTGATGGCAAGAAACAGAGGAAATCCGAAAGCTTTGGAAGAGGAGGAGAACGTGGATCCGGGCGCTGGAGCTGGTCTGTAATGGAGCTAGGGTCTCCCGTGATCGCACGGACCGGCTGGACTTGAATGCTTGGGCTCACGCGATGGGGAAGGAAGCTAGGATTTTGATGCGGCTCAGACGCTGGAAAATTCTGGGAGCACGTTGGGATTGAAGGCTGAAGAACATTGATGACGGAAGAGATCTGGTTGCATCGTGGAGATCACTCGAAAAGGGAGGAGATGCAGACGGTTGGGATGTTGAAACGGAGAAGGAAATGAGCCTGCTTTGATGCGGAAGAGGCGGACGGCCTGGCATGGAAGCTGGCATGCGGCTGGCATGATCAAATTGGTGCTGAGACGGGATGAAGGGATCCGTTGTGTTGCAAAAACTCCTCACGGATGGCTTGGGATGTTGCATCTGGAAGCCACATGCATGGAACGAGTGCGTGGATGGAAGGTGATTCTGGAAAGCTAGCTGCATCACGGGCTGAGCTCCATCACGTGAAGATGCTGGCTTGACTTGAGCTCCGACTGCCGGACATTGGGCTCAAACCCAATGTTAATTGGTTTCTTGGATTACTTGCACTCAAGCACAAATACAACGTTAATTAGTTAATTTTATTATTAATGATTAGCTATAATACTAATTAAGATGGTATGATGATTGTACTTTTGTGCCCTCATCACACCCCCCAACCAGCTTATTGCTAGTCTCTAGCAATTTAGTGCGAAAATGAAAAAAATGAGAGTGCAAAAGTTTTATTTTTTTTTGTATTAATTATTATTATATAAATATATGAACTAAAATAAATACTCACTTTCGTAAAGCATTACGATTGCACTTAGCACGTGCAACAAGCCGTTAAACCTCTAGGTTACCCTAGTAGATGAGTGTTGTCTCGTGAGGGTTTGCAGTGAAGTTACCCACAAACTTCATTAGTCAGGGATTTCTAAGGTTTAACTCAAAATTTGAATAAGTATTATTGTATGAATCTAGAATTGCAAGAACAATAAAGACTTATTGCTATCATATTTAAGCAGATTTTAACTCAAGTTCCATTACTCTCCATCTATCTGCTAACAGTCAAGAATGTAGTGAGGTGAAAAATAGTATCATATAAATGAGTGGCTTTCACTTACTTTCAACATTATCACTCCAATTTTCAAGACTTTCTAGAGTTAAATGGTAATGAACACCCCAAATTTATTTATTTATTTATTTTTAATCAGACTGAATGCTAAGAAGAATGACTTGTGTAATATCTAGCCTTATTAAGCTTTCTAGCTATAACCCATGTAGCGAGTGTTAGGCCAATGACTCCCGAACCAGATGGCTCAGGGCACTAGGTGTAAAGACATCCTAATAGGCTTAATAACTCAAGTCAACTAGGCTCCAAGGCCGAATTAGTCACTCAAAGTTTAATCTTAGTCATCGTCACCTTTTTACGCGAACACTCGCTGCTTGCCAGGCAAGAGGCTCGGTTACTCAGTGAGAAGACTTAAAATAAACTCGTTTTATTTTCTTCCTTTTTTTATTTATATATATATTTTTTTAATAAGGTGTTCATCACACATATAACTTTAAATTATACAGAAGATTAAAAGTATTCATATTAGTCGCAAGTTTACATACCCCACTATTCATGTGCTTACGTGTAGGTGCTAAATCGTCTTCTATCATGTTAGCAGAAGATAGCTGGGATGAAAACTCAAGCTAGAACTACTATCATATTCCTTAACTCCAAGCTATTATCAAAGCAATTCCTAATTTATACAGCCAAAAAGATTAGATTTTGAGTTAAAAATTTGAAATCCCCCCCCCCTTTTTTTTTACACAAAAATCTTTTTAGGCAGAAAAATCAAAAATATTCTCACTCCCATACCTAAATCTAACATTGTCCTCAATGTTAAAGCAGTAATAGGATAGAGGAGAAGTTACCTGATATTGATAGATAAATTGACAATTAGGATAAAAACCCCCAAACCTGCATGTTAGTAAAAAAAATTTAATTATTTAATTATTTTTTTATTATTTTTTTATAATATTTATATGTTGGGTTGCCTCTGCTAAGTTTTATGTCTTCAGCCAGACAAAATGTAAATTTATTTTTTTTTCAACCATTATCTAAGAATGGTTTTAAAAGAGTCCGAGGAAAAATAGTCGGCTGATGACGATCTATACTCATAAGGGGAACAGATTTAGGGAGCGCATGCTCGACCCCTTCCTCGGAATGGGCAAGGTAAGCCTCTAAAGGGTTCTTACTATAAGTTTGTAAGAAAGTCTCCTGGACCAGACTTTCAATCATGTCAACTTCATTGATTTCTTTATCGTCTGGTGGTTGTTTACTTATGTTGAAGATATTAAGCTCAACTTTCATGTTGCCAAAAGATAACTTCAGCATGCCATTTCGACAATTTATCACAGCATTTGCTGTGGCTAAGAAAGGTCTACCTAAAATTATAGGTGTGTGACTGACTGGATGTATTACAGGTTCAGTCTCAAGGATAACGAAGTCCACAGGATAGTAAAACTCGTTTACCTTCACTATTATATCCTCTACAATCCCCTTGGGATACTTCACCGTCCTATCTGCTAAGGAAAGGGTAATATTTGTGGGCTTTAATTCCTCCAAACCTAACTTTTGGTACACATAGTAGGAAAGTAGGTTCACACTGGCTCCTAAATCTAATAGGGCTCTCTGGATGATCGTCTCTCCTATTTTTATTTCAATGGTGGGGCAACCAGGGTCTTTAAATTTTGGGGCAATCTGTTATTGAATGAGAGATGAGGCTTGTGCAGCCATAACAGCTTGCCTACGAATGCTGGTTTTTCTTTTGACCGTGGTGAGGTCTTTCAAGAATTTTGTATAGGAGGAAATTTGTCCGAGAAAAGGTATATTTATTTGAACAGTTTTAAAGACTTCCATTATTTCATCAAAGTTAGATTATTTCGGAGTCCTGAAGTCTACTGAAAAAGGGAACCTTAGGTTTGTATGTTTCTATGGGTTCTTCCTTTTTGTCATGTTCTTGATCTCTCTTTTGAATAGGGTTCTTATTGGATTCATTCTTATTTTCTTTTACGTGTTCAGGAAGTTGGACTTTATTGTCCACTTGCTTGCCAGACCTTAAAGTAGTAATTGCCTGGACTTCATAGATCGGATTTCCATTAGAATCGATTTGATACTAACCTCTCTGACCTTGATTTTGTTGTCTACTAGGGTTAGGCACTGGTTGACTAGGTAGTTCACCTTTCTTCCAATCCCCTAGAGAGTTTGCTATTTGGCTTAGACTAACCTCAAGTTTTGCAATTGCTTGCGTATGGAATTGGTTAGTCTGGGCTTGGGCTGTATTGGTCTGTTGTTGTTGCTTGATAAAATCTTTTTGTTGTTTCATCATATTAGCCATCATAGTTTCTAATGGTGAAGGTTGCTGTAGGATAGGGGCATTATAAGGAGGTACAGATGGGACCAAAAGTTGGTTCATTTGTGATGGATCTATCCTGGAGAAGTTATTCTGAAAACCTGGTAGACCTCCTTGATGCTGAATAGGTTTGTTCTGCTTGTATGAGAAATTTGGGTGGAACCTATTATCAGGATGGTAAACTGGGCTGAACGAGTTGGGAGTGGGCTTCTTAAAGGTACTATATGAATTTAGAGCATTTGCTTGCTCGACCTTTATGGTGGGCAGATTAGGGCAGTACTCCACTAGATGTTCTGAACTGTTACACAAGACACATAAATTATGTGACTCGTGATCCACTTTCATGATGGGATTTAACTCTTTACTCGAACTAGTGAAAACAGTGAAAGCATCAAACTTTTTACTTAAGTTGTTCATTTTAGTCACCAGATTGGACATGACATTTTTGAGATCTGGGTCTGCTTTCATTTCATAATTACTTGGTTTTCTAGACCCAAACTCATCTCTATTTACTTCCTCACTATAGCTACTCCAATTTTGGGCGTTCTTGGCTAAGTCAACAAGAATTTCATAGGCTTGATCCGAGGTTTGGTTCATGAACCTACCCTTGTGCATGGACTCAATCATGTTTCTATGTGCCGGAAGTAGTCCTTTATAAAAGAAGTGGACCAGATCAGCCTTATCAAGCCCATGGTGTGGGCATTTGACCAACAAGTCATGGAATCGTTCCCAAATTTGGAAAAATTCTTCTTTAGATTTCCCTCTGAAAGTTCTTATGGCATCCTTAATTTTTTTCTGTTTTAATCATGGGGTAAAATTTTGCCATGAACTTCCTAGATAGTTGTTCCCATGTGTTGATGGAATTTGGAGCTAGAGAATATAGCCATGCCGCGGCTCGATCCTCTAAGGTCATTGGGAACAATCTCAATTTTACACTTTCTTCATCTAAATTTTGATTTTTGAAAGTTTGACAAATTGTCATGAATTTATTTAGATGAATGTATGGTTGTTCACTTTCAAACCATGGAATTTGGGTAGCATATTTATTGTCGCAGCCCAAATTTCAAATTACGCTGCGTTATTTACATGTAGGTGGACTAGCGGATGCAGGAGCGAATAATTCATTCAAGGTTCTAATATGATCGCCCATTGTAGAGATTGGTGGTTGATCAATAATTCATCAGATGTGACGATAATTTTTTCCAACCTCTGGGTTAAATGGTGTTAAATTACTCCTTAATGATCTTCTACCATGCATACATTATCCACAACTAATTAGACTCGACTCCTAAACGAAATCCTAAAAGAGAAGAAGAAAGGCTAGACCAAGATGACCACAATCAACACCACATAATGGATTGGCTCTTTAATCTTGAGATTAAAGAAGGTTTAGTAGCTTGCACAGAGATTTATCAGGTTAAAAAGTTTCTGAAATTCTCTCCTAGATTAGACAGCTCCTAATCTCCCTTTCAGATTAAGCTTGAGCTTACCAGTTAAGCGATCCAGTAACCAGTGACCAGAAAAGTCCCGAGGTGTGTGGTGGTGCCAGAAGGGATACACTATTACCACATTACCCGTAACAGTTCTCGCTGTTGTAAAACTTTCCTAGACATCACAAATTACTAAATTCTCACTAGAGTGGCTTTCAGCCACTTCTTTCCAAGAGCCTAATTGAGCTCGAAAACCCTAAGACCAACATCTAATTGATTTTAATTTAATTTAGTTTAGGATATATATGCAAGGTGGTGATTTTTGGGCTAAGGATAGGTAATGACTTTCCAACCTTATCTTTTTAATGGGTTTTGCCCTTAAATTATTTTATGCAAATGCTTAATACTAAATGCAGCAAATATTCAATAAATTTTTTTAAAGTTTATGGAGTGTCATTAGGTTGTACTGATTAAATGAGCAAGCAAAAAAAAATTTAATTTTTTTTTATTTTTAATTTTATGTTTTCTTAATTTAAATTTTTAAATAGGAATAACTTGAATGTAAACTAAAAATTAATCCTTATGCGTCAGTCAATCTCCGAATGCTCGTTGAATAAGCTCTGGAGATTACTCCGTGAGGAGCCCCAATAGAGGTATGATAACCTCGGGGGATTGAGCCCTATCAATTACTAGCATTTTTTTTGAAAATTTCAAATTTCGAATTTCAGAATTCAAATTTTGAATTTAAATTTTTAAATTTTAGAATTTTAAAAAAAAATTAAAATTTTTATTTTTTTGATTTTTTTTAAAAAATTATTTTAAAATTTAAATTTCAAATTTCAAATTTCAAAATTTAATAACTACGAAATTATTAACTAAAAATAATAAAATTTCAAATTTCGATCCCCAGCAACGGTGCCAAAATTTTGTTGTCCGATTTTTGTTTACCTAAAAATACGCTAAACAGATTGTTGTTAGAACCGACAAACAAAATTTAATTTAATTATACTCTTACCTTTTCTTCTCGAAGAATAGTGGTCGTAAGAGATCGATCCACAGAGAGGCGATTGGAGTTGCATAAAAATTAAAACATTCACTCGGATTCAAAATCGATTTTTGAATAACAAAAGCAAAGCATTACGTCGGGGATGTTGAATTATTCTCTGGTCTACCAGAGAATGTTTTCTAATTGAAATTAACTAAAAGACAGGTACTTAGATTCGAAAAATATTTATATATTTAATTAATCAAAGAAGAGCTTTGGCATAAATTAAAATAGATGAAACTAAGAAGATTGAAGCGTGGAACATAAATTGCATAAAAGAAAATTAAAAGATTGCATAAAAAGTGAAAATTAAACTGAACCTAGAACATGGATTGCATGAAAGAAAATTGCTTGATTTCATAAAAAGAAAACTAATTACAAAAATAAAAAGGAAGATTGGAAGCTTATGCTTCTTTTCTTCTACAAAGAAAGTAAGAAATAACAAGAAACTCCCTCTTCTTTTCTTCTGCAAAATACAAGAAAATAAGAAAAGAAAGTATAGCATGGCTCCCCCTCGGTGGAACTCCCAAAACAAATAAAATAAAATACTCTTTTTTTTCTTTATTTCCTTTTTCTCGGAAAACAGAGGTTCCCTTATTTTTTTCTATTGAACTAGCCGCCCACCTCCTCTGTATCTTAGCCCCAACCAAGAGCTCCCTTTCTCCTCCTCTCGTTCTCCCCTTCTTATAGATCGCCCGTGCCTTGAAGCCCATGATTGCGCATGGAGAGGAGGAGAAACGGGCGCGGAATCTCGTGAGGTGGATCCGGATGAAGAGCACCATGGGTGCTTGGATGCGGAGGAGGCTGGCGTGTATTCAGGAAGGAAATTGATCACGGATGTGGTGGGGGCTGGATCGCAGGAAACTGGGATTTGATCCGGATGTGTCATGGATCTGGGGGAAGAATTACGGGCAGCCGATCATGGAGGATGCTGAAACACGGACGGAAGGAAATGGCTGGATCACGTCTTGCATCACAGCTGGGAGCGTGAAGAGGGTAGACGCGAGGAAGGAGAGGGCGGACGGGCACGAAATCCGGATGGTGGCCGCCGGGATTTCGGGAGGTTGACGTGCGGACGGAAGAAGATGAGATGGGAGGCTGAGATAGGCGGATTGATGCTGGGGATCTTCACTTGCGTGAAATCCGGAATGGCAGCTGTGAGGTGGCTCCTTGATGGCAAGAAACAAAGGAAATCTGGAAGCTTTGGAAGAGGAGGAGAACATGGATCCGGGCGCTGGAGCTGGTCTGGAATGGAGCTGGGGTCTCCCGTGATCGCACGGACCGGCTGGACTTGAATGCTTGGGCTCACGCGACGGGGAAGGAAGCTAGGATTTTGATGCGGCTCGGACATTGGAAAATTCTGGGAACACGTTGGGATTGAAGGCTGAAGAACGTTGATGACGAAAGAGATCCGGTTGCATCGTGGGGCCAAGGATGCGGAGATCACTCGGAAAGGGAGGAGATGCGGACGGTTAGGATGTTGAAACGGAGAAGGAAATGAGCCTGCTTTGACGCGGAAGAGGCGAACGGGTGGATTGCGCTGAAGACGCGGACGGCCTGGCATGGAAGCTGGCATGCGGCTGGCACGATCAAGTTGGTGCTGAGACGGGATGAAGGGATCCGTTGTGTTGGAAAGACTCCTCACGGATGGCTTGGGATGTTGCATCTAGAAGCCACATGCATGGAACGAGTGCGTGGATGGAAGGTGATTCTGGAAAGCTGGCTGCATCGCGGGCTGAGCTCCATCACGTGAAGATGCTGGCTTGACTTGAGCTCAGGCTGCCGGGCATTGGGCTCAAACCCAATGTTAATTGGTTTCTTGGATTACTTACACTCAAGCACAAATACAATGTTAATTAGTTAATTTTATTATTAATGATTAGCTATAATACTAATTAAGATGGTATGATGATTGGACTTTTGTGCTCTCATCAGAAGACTTGGATTCATTCAAGCAAGTGCAAACTCTATCAATAATCTCAGGAAAAAATAAGAATTAAATTCAAAGTTGCCAATCAAATAGTAAAGCAGAAGATATTGCTACATCATTGGGCACTGTGGAGTGATTGATTAAATTCCTAATTGATTTTGATGAGCTCAAAGCATTTGAGTATGTCTTATGTTGTTCTAATGAATTCAATCTAGTGTTTCAGAAAAATCTTTATTAAATTCTATCTAAGTGCCCTGAGTTTTGGTTCAGAGTATTTTGGTTAAGTATTGAACTCTATTTGAACCAAAGTCTGCATCACTAGTCGACTCCTGCACACTTGGAGTTTCTAGCACAAGCTCGAGTCGACTCCGGAACTCTTCGAGTCGACTTCGACTGAGAATAAACAGAAAGACAGAACGATGAATTTTGGACCCTATTAACGAGTCGACTCCAAAAGGTTGCGAGTCGACTCCGATACTTGGCGAGTCGACTCCAGATGGTCTCGAGTCAACTCCATGGCAAAGCTGACAAAAAGGCAGAATGTTAGTTTTTGAGACCCTGTCAGCGAGCCGACTCGTGAAGATTTCGAGTCATCTCCCATATTAGCTAAGTCGACTCCCAGTTTGTATGAGTTGACTCCCAGAGGAAAGCAGTCTAAAAGGCAGAGACCCAGTTTCGGAGACTCTGTGAACGAGTCGAGTCCAAGTGCTTCAGAGTCGACCTCCAAGTTAGCCGAGTCGACTCCAACAAGGCCCGAGTTAACTCCGAGGCAGAATAGTTCAAAAGACAGAGAATCAATTTTTCGATCTCTGAGAATGAGACGTCTTCCGAAGATTTCGAGTCGCCTCTCAAGTCAGCCGAGTCGACTCCAAGTAAACCCGAGTCGACTCGAGGAAGAAAACAGCAAGTTGGATTTCTGGAACCCTGAGAACGAGCCAACCCCTAAGTGCCCGAGTCGTCTCCAGCTGTTGGTGAGTCGACTCCAGTTTGGTCCGAGTCGACCCCAGGACGAGGCATGCACTTTAATTCAAATCTGAAATAGTGGAGGAGTCGTCTCCAATAAAGCGCGAGTCGACTCCAGTAACAGATGAGTCGACTCCAGATCGCATGAGTCGACTCCGATCCCAACGGATATATTGTCAGATTGTGCAGACGGATCAGAACGGCTCCAAATCACTCTCTAATGGCTATTTTTCGAAGAAAATCACTTAAATAGCTAGAGTGAACAGTAGTAGACAACAAGAGAGTTATTCCTTTTGAGCATTAAAGGTTTTCAACCACCAAGAGCTTCCGAAGAGTGAATCCAAGCAAAAGAAGGAAGAAGTGCATTCAACTCAAACCCAACAAGCTTCCTTCGCATTCAAGGTTCTACCTATTGTTCTCCATCCTTCGGCTCATTCAAGAGGAGACTCAGAAATCGAGAGCCCCACTTCCTCATCTCAAATCTGTTTGAGGGCTTCTAACTCAACCTTGCTTATATTGTTTCATATTTGCTTTTTTAGAAGCTTCTTCTTATGAACTTTAAACTCTTATTTTGCATACTTGATTCAATCAGGGAATTAAATCAAGGGTTGTAAGGTTTATTGGTGAGCCAAAGATATAACCAACGGTGTAAGGTTGTGGTTGGTGAACTAGGAAAAACCAACTGGGTTTGATTGTAAACCCGAAAAAACAATCGAGTGGCTCTAATCGGTGAGCCTATCAAAACCGACCGAGTTCATTGTGACCTCGAAAACAACAAGTTAGGTTGTAAGTTTGCAAAACAACCGGCTATAATCCTAGAGATTATAGTGAACTCCCAAGTGCAGCTTGGAAAGTGGACGTAGGAGCAAAAGTTGGCTCCGAACCACTATAAATATTTCTGTGTTTGTATTGGTTGTTATCTCTTTCTCTCTCTTCACTCATTGCATCTAGTGATCTAACTAATTCACTTGCAATAGATTTAGTTAGTCACTCAACTTATTTTTAATTGGTCAATATTTAATTAAAACCCAATTCATCCCCCTCTTGAGTTGTCTCCTTGGAAAACAAGTGGTACTAGAGCAGGTGCTCTCATATCGATTGGTGTTCCAATCTTTAAAAACAGTAAAAGATTAAGATGACAACCCCATTTGGATCGTCCCTTAGTGAAGGGCAATCCACCAATAGGCCATCATTTTTCAATGGTACAAATTATACCTATTGGAAGGTTAGGATGAGAATCTTCATCCAAGCCCAAGACTATGATGTATGGAGTATCATAGTAAATAGACCACACATTTCAACACATACGGTAGATAATGTGTCCATTCCTAAGCTTGAAAAAGATTGGGATGAATTTGATATAAGAATAGTACAACTTAATGCTAAGACAATGAACGTACTATATTGTGCCTTAGACCCAAATAAATTCAATAGAATCTCTACTTGTATTTCTGCAAAAGAGATATGGGATAGACTTGAAGTGACCCACGAGGGTACAAATCAAGTCAAAGAAACTAAAATCAACATGCTAGTTCATAAATATAAGCTATTTAAAATGAAATCTAATGAAACTATTACTTGCATATTCACCAGATTTACTGATATTGTCAACGGCCTAAAAAGCCTTGGCAAAAGTTATACTAACAGTGAACTTGTCAGAAAGATTCTTCGATGTCTACCAAGGTCATGGGAAGCTAAGGTCACGGTAATATAAGAAGCAAAAGACTTGAACACGCTGCTACTTGAGGAGTTTCTTGGATCTCTAATGACACATGAGCTCACGATGAAACAACACAGCGAAAAAGAATCCTCCCATAAGAAAAAGATAATTGCCCTCAAGTCTACTTCTTCTAACAAAGATCTTTCTTGCAGTAGTAGTAGTGAAGAAGAGGACAATGAGGAGGATAAAAAAGAGGCACTTCTTGTGAGGAATTTTAGGAAATTCATCAATAGAAAGAAAACCTTCCACAAGAAAAGGTTCCCTTCAAGCTCCTTCCACAAGGAAAAGGGTAAGGAGAAGGAAAGTGAGGAAATCGAGTGCTATGAGTGCAAGAAGCCGGGTCATTTCAGAGCCGACTGCCCCACATTGAAAAATAGGGGCAGATTCAAGAAGAAAACCTTCTTCACTACTTGGACAGAATCCGACAACTCATCATTAGAAGAAGAACAAGAAGAGAAGGCCAACATATGTCTTATAGCCAACGAGGATGACGTAAGTATTGAAAATCATTTAGATTTTACCTTTGAAGAATTGTATGATGCCTTTAATAAACTAATGGAGGAGTATAGGACAATAACCTTTAAAAATAAAGAATTGAAGCTAACTAATCAATCTTACATTCATAAAACTGATAAATTGATTAAGGATAAGGATTCTATTATCAAAGAAAATTTAGAACTTAAAACAAGCAACCAATTGCTAATTCAAAAAACTGATACTTTAACTAAAGATAAAGAAAGATTAACTAAAAAAATTCTGAACTTAAAAATAGTAATCATACTTTAAAAGATAATTTAATTAATAACGTTAAATCATTGAATGAAAAAAACTTGAAATTAACTAAAAAATTTGAAAATATAAACCTATTGTTGAGAAGTTTACCTATAGCTCTGAAAAACTAGAAATGATTCTTAATTGTCAAAGAGCTGTGTTTAATAGAACCGGGTTAGGGTATAAGCCTAAGAACAAAAAGAAATTTCTTAAAAACTTCTTTATAAAAGTCGGTGAAAGTAAAGCTAAAGATGTAATCTGTTTTTGTTGTTATATAATAGGACATAAAGCTAATGTATGCAACTATAGAAAAACAGAAGCTAAAAGAAAGATTAAAAAGGTTTGGGTTCCAAAATAAACTAACATAGCTAACCTAGAAGAATCCAAGAAAACTTGGGTACCTAAGACTGTTTGATTTCTTTGTGTATCGGAGTATCTTGCCGTCAAGCTCAATAAACACTGTTGGTACTTGGATAGTGGCTGCTCAAGACACATGATGGGTGACAAGGAGTAATTCTTCATCCTAGAATCTAAGAAAGGAGGTGTAGTGACTTTTGGAGACAATAACCAAGGTCACATCACTGGTATCGGTAAAATACAAATCACACCTTCAACCCTTGTTGATAATGTTCGGTTTGTAGATGGTCTCAAGCATAATTTACTTAGTATTAGTCAATTATGTGATAGAGATTTTAATATTTTGTTTAAGTCATCTTCATGCATCATAACCAATTCAATTGACAATAGCCTAGTTTTCAAAAGACTAAGATATGGCAATGTGTATGTAGTAGATTTTGATGATCTAACAGTCGCTGCTTAGTAGCTGATGATACTAAGCTAAATGAGAAAAGTTGGTTATGGCATCGTAAATTAGGTTATGCAAGCATAGATACACTGTCTAAATTAATTAAAAGAGATTCTGTGATTGGTTTGCCAAAGCTGAAATTTGAAAAAAAATAAAATTTGTAGAGCATGTCAATTTGACAAACAATGTAGAAGCTCTTTTAAGTCTATAACTGTGTTTCTACTACTAGACCCCTTGAGCTACTTCACATGGACCTCTTTGGACCAACTAGGACCACAAGCCTTGGTGGAAAGAAGTATGGTCTTAAGATTAAAATGATTTTTCTAGATACACATGGTCATATTTTTGGCTCATAAAGATGAAGCATTTTCAGCATTTAAGAAATTATATAAGGAAGTAACTAATGTAAAAAATACTTCAGTTATAGTTATTAGGAGTGATCATGGAACAGAATTTGAAAATCATCTCTTTAAAAAATTTTGTAGTAAAAAGGGCATAACTCATAATTTTTCTGCACCTAGGACTCCACAACAAAATGAAGTGGTAGAAAGAAAGAATAGAACTCTAGAAGAGATGGCTAGGACCATGTTGTGCGAAAATAATCTTCCAAAGTACTTTTGGGCTGAAACTATTAACACATCATGTTATATTCTAAATAAAGTTTTGTTTAGACTAATTATAAAGAAAACACTTTATGAACTTTGGAGAGATAGAAAACCCAAAGTAAACTACTTTCATGTTTTTAGTTGTAGGTGTTTCATTCATAATAATGGTAAAGATAATTTAGGCAAATTTGATTCCAAATCTGATTAAGGTATCTTTTTGGGATACTCTACATCAAGTAAGGCATATAGAGTCTTCAACAAAAGAACTCTTGTTGTTGAAGAATCTATTCATGTTATTTTTGATGAGACTAATGATGCTTCCTCTAGCAAAGAAGTAACTTTTGATGATGATGCAGGGATACTTGAAGAAAAGATAGATGACATGACCTTACAAGAGGATGAACCGAAGCAAATTGAAGAGACTTCAACAAGCCAAGAGGTAATTGCTAATCATGGGCTTACAAAGGTTTGGAGGTATGCTTACGGTCATCCTAAAAAGTTAATCTTAGATGATCTATCTCAACCTGTTAAAACTAGAGCCTCTCTTAGGAACTTAAATAATCATCTTACATTTGTATCACATTTAGAACCTAAAAACATTGAAAAAGCTGAAAATGATGTAAATTGAATAAACGCTATGCAAGAGGAACTTAACCAATTTATAAGAAACAATGTATGAAACTTAGTTCAAAGACCCTCCGAATACTTAATAATTGGAACTAAATGGATGTACAAAAATAAGCTTGATGAAAATGGAGTTGTGGTTAGGAATAAGGCTATACTAGTAGCAAAGGGCTATAATCAAGAAGAAGGTATAGATTTTGATGAGACCTTTGCTTCTGTGGCTAGACTCGAAGCAATTATACTGCTACTAGCATTTGCATGTTTTAAAGATTTCAAATTATTTCAAATGGATGTAAAGAGTGCTTTCTTAAATGGGTATATTAATGAGGAGGTTTATGTAGAACAAACTCCTGGTTTTGAAAATCATCAATACCCTAACCATATTTACAAATTAAATACAACACTTTATGGTCTAAAACAAGCTCCTAGAGCATGGTATGAATGATTTAGCAAATTTCTATTGGATCATGAATTTTCTAGAGGAAATATTGATACAACCTTATTTTTGAAAAAGAAAAACAAAGATATGTTAATAATGCAGATTTATGTAGATGATATTATTTTTGGTGCTACTAACAATCGTCTTTGCAAAGAGTTTGCTGAATTAATGCAGAGTGAATTTGAGATGAGCATGATGGGAGAGTTGAACTACTTTCTCGGACTTCAAATCAAACAATTTAAGAAAATAATTTTCATCAATCAAGCTAAATACATCAAGAAAATGCTAAAGAAATTTGATATAGATGGAAACAAGTCAATTGGCGCCCCCATAAGCTCATCATGCAAACTAGACAAAGATGAATTAGGTAAGTCAGTAGATCAAAAGCTGTATAAAGGTATGATCAGATCATTATTATATCTTACAGTAAGTAGACCTGATATCATGTTTAGTGTATGCATGTGTGCTAGATATCAATCTAATCCTAAGGAAACACACCTAATTGCAGTTAAAAAAAATTTTAAGTATCTAATAGGAACAAAAGATATAGGATTATGGTACTCTAAAGAATCAAGTATAGATTTAATAGGGCACACTGATTCTGACTTTGCTGGTTGTAAACTTGATAGAAAAAGCACCAGCAGGTCATGTCAATTCTTAGAAGAGTGAAGAGAGCACAAAAGTGCGATCTACACGCTGCCTAAATTAGTGTTACTGCTCACATATAATGATAAATTCACTGGATTAATATTATATTTGGGTTTGACACAGATTATCGTAAATTAGAGATAAAATGCACATTGAGTACAAATTGACTTCAGAAGGATCCCTTCCCAAGCCAAGCCGTCTATCTTCCACGAAGCATCCCTGATCCAGCATCCCGTGCGTCCATTTGAATGAGTTCATCACAACATTCTGGAGTCTTCCCACGTGCAGTCCATACACCCGTATATCCTACTTTCCATGGATCAGCAATTCAGCATCCACATCCTTCCATATCAACCTATCTCCCCCAACTGCAATCTCCAGCTTCATCCGTGCGAAAACAGGGGAGAAGGAATGATCCCACGCGTCCGCCACAGCGATCCCGAGCGATGCCATTCCATCGTCATCCTGTGGCTAAAGAAGGAAGTCCACGTCCCCAGCTCCTTCCATCCGTGATCAATCCCAGCCTGCATCACGCGTCCGTCTTCCTCTTCCGCGCCCAGCAGCCCGCGTTCTTCACGCGGTGAACGTCCTAGCACCCGGATCCAAGCCGTGACCGCCTCCTCCAGCGATCCCGCGCCCATCAAGCCATGATCGGCTCCTCAAGCGATCCCACGGCATCCTCCCGTCCATCCAGCAGCCAGCCAGTCTTCCAAGCCTCCCAAATCAAGCAAGCCGCATCTCATCCCGCCTCTGCATCCACCTCTTCCTCGTCAGAGGAGGAGCAACGGTCCCCACGGATCCACGTCCTCCGATCCCAGCCGGAATCCCAGCCTCCGACGCCGCGTCCAAGCTCCACGGATCATTGACCCCCTCCTCCGCAATCCGCCCAGCAATCCCGTGAACCAAGCAGCATCCCAGCCTCCACCGCGTCCGCCCTCTCCTTCCGCCTATAATCCAGCCATCCACGCTTGCTGGGGATCTATATAAGGGAGCCATCGGGAAGGGGGAGGGGAGAGCTCGGTTGGGGTTTGGGCCAAAGAACAGGGAAAACAGGGGAGCTCTGTTTTTCGAGAAGAAGGAAGAAAAAGAAAATATATTTTATTTTGAGAGTTCCACCGAGGGGGAGCCATGCTTTCTTTTCTTTTCTTATTTTCTTGTTATTTGTAGAAGAAAAGATGAGGGAGTTTAATGTTATTTCTTGCTTTCTTTGCAGAAGAAAAGAAGCATTAGGCTTCCAATCTTCCTTTTTATTTTTGTAATCATTTCTTTTTATGAAATCAATCAATTTTCTTTCATGCAATCCTTGTTCTAGGTTCAAGTTAATTTCTATTTTTTTATGCAATCTTTTAATTTTTTTTATGCAATATATTTAATTCTTCTTTTATGCAATTTATGTTCCAGGCTCCAATCTTCTTAGTTTTCATCCATTTTATGCCAAAGCTTTTCTTTGATTAGTTCAATATATAAATGCCTTTCAAATTTAAATACCTGTCTTTTTGTCAATTTCAAGTAGAAAACAATCTCTGGTAGCCCAGAGAATCTTTCAAACATCCCCGAAGTAATGTTTTTCTTTTGTTATTCAAAAATTGATTTCGAATCCGAGTGAACGTTTTGATTTTTATGCAACTCCAGTCGACTCCCTGTGGATCGACCTCTTACAACCACTTTTCTTCGAGTAGAACAGGTAAGAGTAAAATTAATTTAAACTTTATTTGTCGGTTCTAACAATGATCTGTTTAGCATATTTTTAGGTAAATAGGAATCGGACAATAGAGAGAACTTAATCTCATGGTTTAGCAAGAAACAAAACTCGGTTGCACTATCTACGGCGGAGGCCGAATATGTTGCTGCCGAGAATTGTTGTACTCAAATTTTGTGGATCAAGCAACAACTTGAAGATTATGGCATTAAGCAAGATAAGATTTTCATAAACTGTGATAATACAAATGCCATAAATCTAACTAAAAATCCAATTCAGCACTCAAGAACTAAATACATTGAGATAAGACATCACTTCATAAGAGATCATGTATTAAATGGTGATGTGATGCTTGAATTTGTTTGTACTGATGATCAACTTGCTGATATCTTTACAAAAATCTTAAGTGAAGATCGATTTTGTACTCTTAGAAGAGGGTTAAGAGTGATTAATCCATTTCTTTGATTCTTTTCTCTCATTCATTGATTTTGATCATTAATTTACGTTTGATATAGTATTCCACGTCTATTATCATCAAATCATTCCTTAAGCTCTAAAGATTATCATATCTCTCTCTTTTGGCACAGTACTAACTGAGATTTTGGTTATGTGATAGAGTTCGAGTCGACTCGGATGATTCTGAGAGTTGACTCGCGAATTTTCAGGAGTCGACTCGAGGTCGGAAATCCGATTTTTAACCCTAAACGAAATGACTTTTTTCATATCTTTATTTTTGGCCGCCACTGTTCCAAAACCCTTGAGTCGTCTCCCACGGTCGTCTCCACCTCCTCCCTTCATTTTTTCTCCAATTTTCCTCCCATTTCACATCTCTCCTTCCTTTAGTAGGTCGGGATGCTTAGGAAAGCCATTGTATCTCGCCAGAAGAGGCCTCTTGTTGCGAGCGGCACTAAGAGACGATCCAAGGTGAGGAATGAACCTGTGAGACCACCTCCTTCGGTTTCCTCCCCGCCTCGGTCGGTTCCCTCGCGCTCGTACGCCGGGAGAGTTGTCTCTACCGGAAGGAAAATCGATTTTGACTTCCTCTCTCGAGAAGGGTTCACGTGAGGGCATCATCTTAGGGCTCAAGGTCTAAATTACTTTTGTTCCCTTGATCTTCCCACATATCCTGGGTTAGTCTGAAAATTCTATGGCACCGTCACATGGGGTGGCGGCGGTATTCAAGGAAGGGTAGCCAATGTCCCTATTTCCATCTCGGAGGACTTCATTGCACAAGTCCTCCACTTCTCTCGTGAGGGTATAACTCCCACTCACCCCTCCGATAGATTTGAGGCCCTTACGACCATTCTAGGGAGAGCACCCCAGTCCCCCATTGAGGAGGTCTTCGCAAATCAGCTCTCCGCTGAGATGCGCCTCCTACTGAGTATTATTTCTCACACCCTCCTTCCTAAAATGGGTAGGTTTGACTTTATTTCTGAGAGAGACCTAGCTATCATGTTCAACATCCTACATGACGTCCCTCTCAACTTTTCTAGACTCATTTATAGTCATATCTGTGATCCCCTAGAAAATCCAAGATTGAGTCTTTCATATGGCATGCTCTTCACCCTGATCTTTAGGGAATTAGAGGTCCCTATTCCTGAGGGGGAACCCTCTCGTTCACTTCGCTACACTGACCATATGGGCGAGGGGACTCTCCACCGAATGGGTTTCCATAAGGTTGAGGGTACTTGGGTTAGAAAAACTTCTTCTATCATACCATCTGACCCTACTGCTCCTCACTCTCCCACTTATGAATATAAACCGGATACCTCCGTAGATCCCTCCACCTTCCCATCCACTGCTGGCCCTTCATCCACTATTGGGCCTTCATCCACAGTGCCACCATCTCAGCAGCCCCTTGAGGTTAGGCTTAGTGGTGAGCAGCTTAGAGCTCTGAGAGATGATATTTTGAGAGAACTATTTAAAATGGAGTTTAATGAAACCATTTCTTGCATGTTCACAAGATTTACTGATATTGTCAACGGCTTAAAAAATCTTGGCAAAAGTTATACTAACAGTGATCTTGTCAGAAAAATTCTTCGCTCTTTACCAAGGTCATGGGAAGCTAAGGTCACGGCAATCCAAGAAGCAAAAGACTTAAACAAGCTGCCACTCGAGGAGCTTCTTAGATCTCTAATGACGCATAAGCTCATAATGAAACAACAAAGTGAAGAAGAATCCTCCCATAAGAAAAAGGTAATTGCCCTCAAGTCTACTTCTTCTAACAAGGATGTTTCTTGCAGTAGCAGCAGTGAGAAGAAGACAATGAGGAAGATGAAGAAGAGGCTTTCTTTGTGCGAAAATTCAGAAGATTCATCAATCGGAAGAAGCCCTTCCATAAAAGGAGAGTTCCCTCGAGTTCCTTCAACAAGGACAAAAGTAAGAAAAGGAAAAGTGAGAAAATCGGATGCTATGAATGTAAGAAGCCGGATCATTTCAAAGCCGACTGTCCCTTACTGAGGAAGAGCAACAAGTACAAAAAAAAGAAAGCTCTTACACCACATAGACTGACTCTGATAAGTCATCATCATCATCGAAAGAAGAATAAGAGGAGAAAGCTAATTTCTGCCTTATGGCAAACGAAAAAGAGGTAATGTATGAAACTCATTTAGATTTTACTTTTGAAGAGTTGTATGATGCCTTTAATGAACTAATGGATGAATATAGGACAATAAACCTTAAAAACAAAGATAGATGATCCATCTCAACCTGTTAGAACTAGAGCCTCTCTTAGAAACTTAAATAATCATCTTGCATTTGTTTCACATTTAGAACCTAAAAATATTGAAGAAGCTGAAAGTGACGTAAATTGGATAAATGTTATGCAAGAGGAACTTAACCAATTTACAAGAAACAAAGTATGGACTTAGTTGAAAGACCCTCTGAATACTCAATAATTGGAACTAAATGGGTATACAAAAATAAACTTGATGAAAATGGAGTTGTGATTAGGAACAAGGCTAGACTAGTAGCAAAGGGCTATAATCAAGAAGGTATAGACTTTGATGAGACCTTTGCTCCTGTGGCTAGACTTGAGGCAATTAGATTGTTACTAGCATTTGCAGGTTTTAAAAATTTTAAATTATTTCAAATGGATGTAAAAAATGCTTTCTTGAATGGATATTTTAATGAGGAGGTTTATGTAGAACAACCTCCTGGTTTTGAAAATCATCAATACCTCAACCATGTTTACAAATTAAATAAAACACTTTATGGTCTAAAACAAGCCCCTAGAGCATGGTATTAAAGACTTAGCAAATTTCTATTAGACCATGAATTTTCTAGAGGGAATGTAGACAAAACCCTGTTTTTGAAAAAGAAAAACAAAGAGATGTTAGTAGTACAGATTTATGTAGATAATATTATTTTCGGTGCTACTAACAATCGTCTTTGCGAAGAATTTACTGAATTAATACAGAGTGAATTTGAGATGAGCATGATGGGAGAATTGAACTACTTTCTCGGACTTCAAATCAAACAATCTAAGGAAGGAATTTTCATTAATCAAGCTAAGTACATCAAAGAAATTATAAGAAATTTGATATAGATGGAAACAAGTCAATTGGCACTTCCATGAGCTCATCATGCAAACTAGACAAAGATGAATCAGGTAAGTCAGTAGATCAAAAGCTGTATAGAGGTATGATCGGATCATTATTATATCTTACAGCAAGTAGACCTGATATCATGTTTAGTGTATGCATGTGTGCTAGGTATCAATCTAATCCTAAGGAATCACACCTAACCGCAGTTAAGAGAATTTTAAATATCTAATAGGAACAAAAGATATAGGTTTATGGTGTTAGATGTATGCCCTAGAAGCCAATTTTGGCTGACACATTATTAATTTTAGGACATAATTTGTACTTGACTTTATTATTATTAAATAAATGAAAGGCATCTTTTTCATTCATATTATTATTGTGTCTATGAATCGTCCAAGGAATTAATAAGATGATGATGCATATTCTCAAGAGTTGAGAATTTAAGCCATGTATCATTAGTGATTAATTTCTGAACGCTCCTGATCGATGGATCATCACGAGGACGGTGATCGATCCGATGAGATCAGTGCACAGATTACTTTCCTTATGGATAGACGAGACTCGAGTCCATGGTGTGGCGACACTGAAGTAATAGTGCAGGTGCTTGTTAAGAACAAGGGTACTGAGCGTGACCAATACAAGAAGTCACTTGGATGTCTATCCACTCGTCAGTGACTTGCTTGATGTTGCAGTAGTGTGACTGGTCCTTTGACCTGCGGTGCTTCGGCTACTCACAGTGAGGTTATTGTAGTTTGACTGCACACATACATGGTCTCTAGCCATATGGGTCCATGCAGTGTAGATTGGCTGCAGTAAATTCACTGTAGGAATAGGGTATGCACCTATAAGGAATCTATCGACCTTGATAGATAAGGAGAGATCCTATGTGATTTATAAGACTGAGTTCGTAAGACCTCGGCCGGGGCAGTATGCACAGTGGAGAAAGAGTTTTTCACTCTCGAACTTAAGTCGAATAAATCTTCACATATGCCAGACGATGGGGTTTGACGAGTTGTCCATGACCTCCGTCCTGTAGGATCCATGATAGTAGGACTGTATCACATGATAACTGCACCTAGAGGTTCATCATTCTATTCTACTGGGTAGCCACTACATGCTGCTAGGTGTCACTGGTGGATGGTGGGACTCACAGGGATTATCTCGATGATCGATAAATCCTAATGAGTAGAGTTGGAATCGTTCCAATCCATTGAAAGGAGTTTTCAATGATATTATGATAGAGATCATAATATATCTCACTACCAGTCAGAGTAGAACCTATGGGGTCACACACACTAGAAGTATTGACTGATCCGATGGTTGAAAAGTGATTATGAATCACGAGTAATCAATTCGATTGATAAGAAGTTGAAGAAGGAATCGGAATTGATTAATTGGACTTAAATCACAAATCCTACTTGAAGTAGGATTCCTAGAGTTCTAATTGGATTAGGACTGGGAATCCTATTTGGAGTAGGACTGGGATTCCTACTTGGAGTGGGATTCCTACAATCCTAATTAGATTAGAATTTTGAATTCATCTTTGGATTCCTACTTAGAATAGGATTCCTAGAAATCCTAATTGGATTAGGACTTCGGATTCAAATAGAGTCCTAATTGGATTAGGACTAAAATTAAATATGTCCTAATTTGGATTAGGATTCCTTAAGTCCTAATTAATTATTAATCTAATGAATCAACATGACTCCTAATTGGATTAGGATTGAAGAGTTCAATTGAGTCATGGTTCATTCAAGTTCTAATTGGATTAGGACTAGCATAGCATAGAACCCGATTGATTCATGATTTGGTTAATCCTAATTAGATTAGGACTAAACCATGAAAAGGGCACCTAATCCTCTTTGGAAGAGGATTAGGTTAACCAAGTAAGAGGGGTATCAGCCCCTCTTCACTTGGTTGGTGCGACATGAAGGAAGAAGGGGGTCGGCGCCTCCTCTTAAGGAAGATAGTCTAGGGCTCCTAAATTGTAGGAGCCCTAGATAGTTTTTAAAGAGGATACAAGGGGGCTGACGCCCTAAGCTTGAAACTCCTCTCCTTCAGCCGTCATCTCCCTCTCCCCTCTCCTTGTTTCATCCGCAAGCAAAGAAGAGAAGAAAGAAGGCTTGGCGGCACTCTTCTTCCTCCAATCCTTCTTCCAAAGCAGGGAAAAGAAAGGCTGTGTTCTTCTTTCTTGAGTTCATCCTTCTTCTTCCTCCTCTCAAGCACAATCAAGGGTTGATTGATAGAGAGGAAATCAGCCATCAAAAGAAGTCTTTGCAAGGGAGCTAGCACCCCAGGAAGACTAGAGAGCTTTGATCGGATCTCTGCTTCGTGTGGATACCCGTAGAGGCCGGACACTTGAACGGCTTCAAGCGAACCCTCTTCCTAAACCACGAACTCAGATTTGCGGTGATAATCTACCCGCACAAGGTGAAGATCTGATCTTCTAATGTTCAAAAAGTTTTTTAATCCTTATCTATCTACGAACGGTTTTTGAATAATGTTCATGCGATGAACGGTTGATCCCGCGCATGCCTCTTCCGCTGCATCTGAATATTTTAAATTTCAGCGGCATGATCGGGGTTTTCTAACAGTGGTATCAGAGCCTAGGCATCATAGATTAAGGTAAGGATTAATTATTAATAGGCTTAATAGATCTGAAAATTGAATGATCATGCATGCTGAAAATTTTCTGCATGCAGATTTTTTCTAGGGTGCTGATTTTTACATGCTGATTTTTATGTGATAAAAAGATGATTCTAATTGCATTGTTAATGGGATTACAAAGTTTAGAATCATGATTAGCATGATCAGCAACCTATGTCAGGAGATAATCAGTTAGTTTTCAGATCTGAAAATTATAATTGCTGCATATGGTGATGATCATAGGATTTAAACCCTTTTGGTATCAAATGTAATGACCTGCGGTGTGATCTGTAATATCATGTAATTTTTCAGATGCTTGCATGCATCTTATTTGATGTTTTGAGAGGCCTACATGCTTCCTAAAAGAAGATGTAATTTATTATTATTTTTATTTTACATCTGGTTGTATTTCTATGATGTGATGTACGTCAACGATCAAGTTGAAGACAAGGCATGAGATGAACAGGGGTCTAAGCGGTTGATGGCGATTGGATCAAGAGTTGGTCAAGGATCGAATCAAGGAGGCTTGGAACCAATTCAAGAGTTGAAGACCAATTGATCGACTGACGTGCATGTGCTTGTAATACGACCTAATTAGAATCCATGATCATCACCCATTTAAAGTTTAGCTTTAATTATTGCTGCGATTATAACTGCCTGCAATGTGCCGTTTGCATGTGATGTGAATGAGAGTCGGGTAGATAGGTTTACATGTGATGTAGCAAACCCAATTGAGACCTAAATTAAAACCTCCTCAATCAAGTCGAGAGTGAACCGACATGAGCAAGTCATATTAGATTAATTGATCTAATTGGTGTCTAGGAAAGCATGAAAGGTGGTTACTTATTTAGGACCTTACTCTCAGAGTAAGGGGAGCCTCCCACCTGCTTACCTGGCCAATTGTTCGATTACCTCTTATGAAGAGCTCAAGTTGCAAGCACTAAGACTTGATTAACCAATATTAAGTCAATAGGTCTTCCACTGTAGTAGAGCTGCTAAGGTCTTTCTGATGTTGATTTGTCTCGGCTGGACACAGTGGGCAAGTTGCATCGGGGGGCTGGACCTCTCTATAGACATGAGATGTTGTAGGGTAAAGGTGGGGTTGGACACCAATAACTGTTAGGTGAGGACCCAATGACGACTTTATTCCTACGGTTATACGGTGGGTCTGACTTAACTAAGAAATGGGACCAATAACTGTTAGGTGAGGTCTTCATGGCTTAGAGACCAAGTTGCACTGCAACATGCTTGAGAAGCATTGTACAAGAGTTGTACACTCATCCATTCATGTGTCACCAATAACTGTTAGGTGAGGCAGCATGTAAATCGGTGGGACCGCAGTACCCACTAGAAACCCTAGTCGTGTGGGATTTCCGTTTTCCTACCAGGGGAGTGTGAGGAATTCGAAAAAATAGTGGGAGTTACATTTGTTCTAAAAGACCTTAGAACAGATTAGGATCAAGTACAAAAGTCTAACTAGAATCTTTACTCTCTGAGGATTATAAAGTCAGCTTCTAGACTCTTAACTCATATCCTATAGAACAACCGTTTGACCAAACTCAATTATAAAGATTGGCTCAGCAAATTTCAAAAATAGTTTTGAATTGTGAGAAATTCGGGTATATGCTAGACCATGGAATCCCCATGTTACCAATCCGTCCGATCACTGATCAGCGTAAGACGCTTGTTAAGTGGACGAACAATGACAATAAAGTTAGGTGCTGCACAATGGCATCCATGTCCAATGCATTACAATGCCAGCATGAGAACATGAAGACTGCCAGGGACATATTAAATCACTTGCAAGAGTTGTATGGTGATCAGAGTCACGCAGCTCGGTTTGAAGTGTCCAAGAGGCTCTTCAAAGCCAAGATGCACGATGGGCAGTCTGTCCATGATCATGGTTTGACCATGATAAAGGACTTAGAGAAGCTTGAGAAGCTTGGCATGACCATGCACAAGGAATTGCAAACGGATTTGATCCCGCAATCCCTTCCAGCTTCATATGAATAGTTTATAGTAAACTACCATATGAACAAGGTTGTATGCACTAAAATAGAATTATTAAATAAATTGGTAACTAACTTAGGGACCTTGAAGAAGTTCAAGGGGCATCGTTTTCACTGTCAAGTTGGTTTCTACTTTCAAGAGAGAGTCTATTTGGAAGAAGAAGCCTGCGAAGAAGTAGAAGACTAAGAAAACACCAAGTTAGGAAGTTCCAAGAAAAAGGCCAATTGCAAGAAAAAATGTTTCCATTGCATCATGGACGGCCATTGGAAGAGGAACTGTCTTACATACATGGGAAGCATAAAGAACATGAAGGGTGACAGACGTTCAGAAGGTATGTCAGATATGCTCAGGATACTTAGGGACTGTTACCTATTTTATTTAACACAGAATTAAAAATAAATTGATTCAACATGGTTTTATAATTGATAGTCTCTATCACATACATATGGATGTATCTGTGAATATATCTGAGCAAACAGTGAATACCATAAGATTTAATAGATCCAAAAATGAGATAAATCTAAAGTATTTATGGCACCTCAGGCTTGGCCATATAGAAGAAGACAGAATAAACAAATTGGAGAAACATGAGCTTTTGGGCTCATTGACTTTCGAGTCATATTTGATTTGTGAATTCTGCCTTCAAGGAAAAATGGCCAAATTATCCTTTGTAGGACACAGGGAGGTCCACTGAAATACTTATCCTAGTACACACTGATGTGTGTGGCCCATTCGATGTGCAGGCTAGGGGTTGTAATTTTTTACTTCATTTTACTGATGATTACTCACGGTATGGATATGTGTATGAGACACAAATATGAAACTTTTGAAAGGTTCAAAAAGCTTAGATATGAAGTAGAAAAATAAGCACAAAAACTCATTAAGGTTCTTCGATCAGATCGAGGAAGTGAATACCTTAATGGAGAGTTCCGTGATTATCTCAAGGAGAATGGTATAGTTTCATAATGGACTCCTCCTGGTACACCTCAGCTCAATGGAGTGTCAGAGAGGAGGAATCGGACCCTATTGGATATGGTCCAGTCCATGATGAGCTTCACTGATTTACCCTTGTTTCTTTAGATAGATGCCCTATTTTCAGCTATTTACTTGTTGAATAGAGTTCCCTCTAAAGTCCATTCCTACCGCACCATATGAGATATGACATGGTAAGAAACCAAGATTTGGGGATGTCCGGCCCACGTCAAGAGACTACAGGCAGACAAGTTAGAGGCTAGGACCATAAGTGCTCGTTTTATAGGATATCCTAAAGAGTCATTAGGATACAATTTTTACGTCTCAGAGGATCACAATGTCTTTGTGAGCCGTCATGCCATCTTCTTGGAAAAACCAGTTTATCCTTTATAGAGGCAGTGGGAGGAAAATTGAGCTTGAAGAGAAAGTCTCTGAAAAGCAACGAGTCATGGATCCTATCGAACCCATTAATACAGAGCCAGTACACGATGTCCCTCAACCACCTCGCAGATCAAGTAGGGTCTCCCATCCTCCCGATAGATACTTAGGTATACTAGAAGAGGATACCGAGGAAATGTTCCTAGTGGGAGATAGGGATCACACGAAGGATCCCAAAACCTATGACGAGGCGATATCTGATATCGATTCCGAGAAATGGTTGGAAGCTATGAAGTCAGAGTTAGACTCCATGCATTCCAACCAAGTCTGGACCTTAGTAGATCCACCAGAAGGTATTGTACCTATTGGATGAAAATGGATCTACAAAAGAAAGACAGGTTCGGATGGAGAGGTAGAGACCTATAAGACAAAGCTTGTGGCGAAAGGGTATAGTCAGCGCGAGGGCATTGACTATCAGGAGACCTTTTCACCTGTAGCCATGCTAAAATCCATCCGAACATTACTTGCCATTGCAGCATTTCATGATTATGAAATCTAGCAAATGGATGTGAAAACAGCTTTCCTGAATGGATATCTTGATGAAGACATCTATATGGAACAGCCTTTGAGTTTCACTTCCAGTGATGGAGATCACAAGGTCTGCAAGCTGCAAAGGTCCATCTATGGACTAAAGCAAGCATCTCGGAGTTGGAACACTCGTTTCGATGACGCAATCAAAACGTTTGATTTCATCAAAAACAAAGAGGAACCGTGTGTTTACAAAAAGTTTAGTGGGAGCGCTGTCGTATTTCTCGTACTGTACGTAGACGACATCCTACTAATAGGGAATGATATTCCCATGCTAATCTCGGTCAAGGTCTGGTTGTCAAAAGAATTCTTCATGAAAGACCTTGGGGAAGCATCCTATATTTTGGGAATAAAGGTCTATAGAGATAGATCTAAAAGGATGCTTGGCCTATCACAGAAAATGTATATAGAGGAAGTGCTGAAAAGGTTCAGCATGGAAAACTCTAAAAGGGGTCTTTTACCCCTTAGGCATGGAATTCATCTCTCCAAGAAGATGTGCCCCAACACATCTGAAGAGATTCAACGCATGAGCAAGATTCCCTATGCATTGGCAATAGGGAGCCTCATGTATGCCATGCTATGTACACGACCTGATATAGCTCTTGCTGTGAGTGTCACAAGCAGATATCAGTCAAATCCAGGTGAAGAACACTGGACAGCTGTGAAGAATATTCTTAAACACTTGAGAAGAACTAAAGATTTATTCTTAGTTTTTGGAGGATCATCAGAGTTGAAGGTAGAAGGATACACAGATTCAGACTTCATGACTGATGTCGATGATAGGAAGTCAACATCTGAATATGTGTTCTTGTGCAATGGTGGTACGGTAAATTGGAAAAGTTCCAAACAACCGATCATTGCTGATTCTACTATGGAAGCTGAATATATCGCCGCCTCTGAAGCTGCTAAGGAAGGCTTCTGATTCAAGAAATTTATTGCGGAATTGGATGTAATGTCATCAGATACCATAACACTCTACTGCGATAATAATGGCGCCATAGCTCTTGCTAAGGAGCCAAGGTCTCATCAGAAGTCCAAACATATAGAGCGGCGCTTCCATCTCATACGCGACTATGTTGAGAAGAAGTATGTCAAAGTGCAGAGAGTAGACTCCGCGGATAACGTAGTAGACCCGTTCACTAAACAGCTAAGTCAGCAAAAGACTGAAGCCCACCTTGAGAAGATGGGACTAAGATATATGACTGATTGGCTTTAGTGCAAGTGGGAGATTGTTAGATGTATGCCCTAGAAGCCAATTTTGGCTGACACATTATTAATTTTATGACATAATTTGTACTTGACTTTATTATTATTGAATAAATGAAAGGCATCTTTTTCATTCATATTATTATTGTGTCTATGAATCGTCCAAGAAATTAATAAGATGATGATGCATATTCTCAAGAGTTGAGAATTTGAGCCATGTATCATTAGTGATTAATTTCTGAACGCTCCTGATCGATGGATCATCACGAGGACGGTGATCGATCCGATGAGATCAGTGCACAGATTACTTTCCTTATGGATGGACGAGACTCGAGTCCACGGTGTGGCGACACTGAAGTAATAGTGCAGGTGCTTGTTAAGAACAAGGGTACTGAGCGTGACCAATACAAGAAGTCACTTGGATGTCTATCCACTCGTCAGTGACTTGCTTGATGTTGCAGTAGTGTGACTGGTCCTTTGACCTGCGGTGCTTCGGCTACTCACAGTGGGGTTATTGTAGTTTGACTGCACACATACATGGTCTCTAGCCATATGGGTCCATGCAGTGTAGATTGGCTGCAGTAAGTTCACTGTAGGAATAGGGTATCCACCTATAAGGAATCTATCGACCTTGATAGATAAGGAGAGATCCTATGTGATTTATAAGACTGAGTTCGTAAGACCTCGGCCGGGGCAGTATGCACAGTGGAGAAAGAGTTTTTTACTCTCGAACTTAAGTCGAATAAATCTTCACATATGACAGACGATGGGGTTTGACGAGTTGTCCATGACCTCCGTCCTGTAGGAATCTACGATAGTAGGACTGTATCACATGATAACTGCACCTAGAGGTTCATCATTCTATTCTACTGGGTAGCCACTACATGCAGCTAGGTGTCACTGGTGGATGGTGGGACTCACAGGGATTATCTCGATGATCGATAAATCCTAATGAGTAGAGTTGGAATCGTTCCAATCGATTGAAAGGAGTTTTCAATGATATTATGATAGAGATCATAATATATCTCACTACCAGTCAGAGTAGAACCTATGGGGTCACACACACTAGAAGTATTGACCGATCCGATGGTTGAAAAGTGATTATGAATCACGAGTAATCAATTCGATTGATAAGAAGTTGAAGAAGGAATGGGAATTGATTAATTGGACTTAAATCACAAATCCTACTTGAAGTAGGATTCCTAGAGTTCTAATTGGATTAGGACTGGGAATCCTATTTGGAGTAGGACTGGGATTCCTACTTGGAGTGGGATAACTACAATCCTAATTAGATTAGGATTTTGAATTCATCTTTGGATTCCTACTTAGAATAGGATTCCTAGAAATCCTAATTGGATTAGGACTTCGGATTCAAATAGAGTCCTAATTGGATTAGGACTAAAATTAAATATGTCCTAATTTGGATTAGGATTCTTTAAGTCCTAATTAATTATTAATCTAATGAATCAACATGACTCCTAATTGGATTAGGATTGAAGAGTTCAATTGAGTCATGGTTCATTCAAGTTCTAATTGGATTAGGACTAGCATAGCATAGAACCCGATTGATTCATGATTTGGTTAATCCTAATTAGATTAGGACTAAACCATGAAAAGGGCACCTAATCCTCTTTGGAAGAGGATTAGGTTAACCAAGTAAGAGGGGTATCAGCCCCTCTTCACTTGGTTGGTGCGACATGAAGGAAGAAGGGGGTCGGCGCCTCCTCTTAAGGAAGATAGTCTAGGGCTCCTAAATTGTAGGAGCCCTAGATAGTTTTTAAAGAGGATACAAGGGGGCTGACGCCCTAAGCTTGAAACTCCTCTCCTTCAGCCGTCATCACCCTCTCCCCTCTCCTTGTTTCATCCGCAAGCAAAGAAGAGAAGAAAGAAGGCTTGGCGGCACTCTTCTTCCTCCAATCTTTCTTCCAACGCAGGGAAAAGAAAGGCTGTGTTCTTCTTCCTTGAGTTCATCCTTCTTCTTCCTCCTCTCAAGCACAATCAAGGGTTGATTGATAGAGAGGAAATCAGCCATCAAAAGAAGTCTTTGCAAGGGAGCTAGCACCCCAGGAAGACTAGAGAGCTTTGATCGGATCTCTGCTTCGTGTGGATACCCGTAGAGGCCGGACACTTGAACGGCTTCAAGCGAACCCTCTTCCTAAACCACGAACTCAGATTTGCGGTGATCATCTACCCGCACAAGGTGAAAATCTGATCTTCTAATGTTCAAAAAGTTTTTTAATCCTTATCTATCTACGAACGGTTTTTGAATAACATTCATGCGATGAACGGTTGATCCCGCGCATGCCTCTTCCGCTGCATCTGAATATTTTAAATTTCAGCGGCATGATCGGGGTTTTCTAACATATGGTACTCTAAAGAATCAAGCATAAACTTAATAGGGCACACTAATTCTGACTTCGTTGGTTGTAAACTTGATAGAAAAAGCACCAGCGGGTCATGTCAATTTTTAGAAGAAAACTTAATTTCATGGTTTAGCAAGAAACAAAACTCGGTTGCACTATCTACGGCGGAAGCCGAATATGTTGCTGGCGGGTGTTGTTATGCTCAAATTTTATGGATCAAGCAACAACTTGAATATTATGGCATTAAACAAGATAAGATTCTCATAAATTGTGATAATACAAGTGCCATAAATCTAACTAAAAATCCAATTCTGCACTCAAGAACTAAACATATTGAGATAAGACATCACTTCATAAGAGATCATGTGTTAAATGGTGATGTGATGCTTGAATTTATTTGTATTGATGATCAACTTGCTGATATCTTCACAAAACCCTTGAGTGAAGATCGATTTTGTATTCTTAGAAGAGGGTTAGGAGTGAATGATCCATTTCTATGATACTCTTCTCTAATCTATTGATTTTGATGATTAGCTTATGTTGGATATAGGATTTCACGTCTGTGATCATCAAATCATTCCTTAAGTTCTAAAGATTTCCATATCTCTCTTCTTTGGTACGGAATTAACTGAGATTTTGGTTATGTGCCAGAGTTCGAGTCGACTCATGGGCTAGTCGACTCGCGTATATTTAGGAGTCGACTCGAGGTCGAGTCGACTCACGCTTTACTGGAGTCGACTCGAAGTCGGAGATCCGTCTTTTAACCCTAATCGAAATGACTTTTTCCAAACTTTCTTTTCGGCCGCCACTATTCAAAAATCCTAGAGTCGTCTCCGACCTCGTCTTCGACCCCTTTCTTCGTCCTTTACCTAGTGTTTTCTCCCTTTTTCTGTCTTTCCTTCCATGATTAGGTCAAAAATGCCTAGGAAAGCCGTCGTCCCGAGCCGTAAGAGACCTCTCACAGCGAGCGGCGCCAAGAGACGGTCTAAGGCGCGGAACAAATCCGTGAGGCCACCACCTTTGGTTCCTTCTCTGCCTAGATCGATTCCCTCGCGTCCGTGCGCCGGGAGGTTTGTCTCCACTGGGAGAAAGGTCAACTTCGACTTCCTCTCCCGGAAAGGGTTCACATTAGAGCATCACCTTAGAGCCCAAGGCCTAGATTACTTCTGTTCACTTGACCTCCCTACTTACCCAGAGCTAGTTAGAGAATTCTATGGGACCGTCACACGGGGTAGCGGTGGTATTCAAGGGACTGCAGCGAATGTCCCTATTTCTATTTCGGAGGATCTCATTGCTCGAGTCCTCCACCTCTCCCAAGAGGGGATTGCTTCCACACATTCCACTGATAGGACTGAGGCCCTTACGGCCATCCTAGGGAGACCACCTCAATCCCCCATAGAGGAGGTGTTTGCAAATCAGCTTTCAGCTGAAATGCGACTCCTCCTGAGTATCATTTCTAGGATTTTCTTCCGTAAGACCGACAGGTTTGATTTCATTTCTGAAAGAGACCTAGCCTTGATGTTCTACATTCTACATGACATTCCCCTCAACTTCCCTAAACTTATCTACAACTACATTGGTGAACCCCTAGACAAGCCTAGGGTGAGTCTCCCCTACAGCGTGCTCTTCACACTCATCTTTAGGGAGTTAGAAGTTCCTATCCCTGAGGAGAAACCCTCTCGCTCACTCAGATATACAGATTATATGAGTGAGGGGACTCTCCACCGGATGGGTTTCCACAAGGTGGAGGGTGCTTGGGTTAGGAAGTCATCCACATCTATACCATCTGACCCCACTACTCATCACTCACCTATCTCTGACCATGATAAGGACCACTCCACAGGTCCTTCCACCTTCCCATCCATAGCTGGTCTCTCATTCACTGCCGAGCCCTCGACCTCTGCTGGACCTTCCACAGTGCCACCACCTCAGCAGCCACTAGAGATCAGGATTAGTCCTGAGTAGCTCTGAGAGTTGAGGGATGACATAGTGAGGGAGCTCAGAGGTACCACCAGTGCACCCTCCACTGACCTCACCCCCTCCACAGTAGCAGTCTCCATGATGGTAGCCAAAGTTAAGGAGGAACTATCCAGCTTGAGGAATCTAGTTCAGGGTCAGTACATGAGCCTCACAGCTATTAAGGAAGACACGAAGCAAATGCAAGATACTATTAGATCAGAGCTGCTAAGGCAAAGTCAAGGTGCAGAAAGGCTTGCAAATGTACTAATAGATAAGCTTGATACAATTAATGAAAGTGTGACCCAACTGACCTAGACACAAGCTAGGACAACTTCAGAGATTATTACACAACTAGGGAATGTCTCTAAAGGAATGGGCTTGGTTTTGCAGGCTCATCGGCCGAGTATGGGTGCATCATCTTCTTCTACTAGACGTCCTTAGATTTATATTTTTATGTTATCATTTAAAGTCCTTTTGGACTTTCAATCAATGTACTCAAATTTTGTAATCAATGAACTGAAGTCATTTTCTGAAAAAATTGAGCATTGTGCCTTTTGTGTTATGACTTTGTGTGTTATGTGCCTCTACATTGACTCTTTGATACTTCACCTTTTTGCTATGATGACAAAAAGGGGGAGAAAATATGATATATTGAATGTAAAAGGAATCACTAAACAAGAAATTTTTTAAGCAAAATATGATTTATCTTTGTGGATTCGATAACTCGAGGCTCATTATCTCTCTGTTGGGGCTCCTCAAGGAGTAATCTCTAGAATCTATTCAAGAAATATTTTGAGATTAGTTGAATCATATTCAAGAACAAATCGTCATATTTTTTTCTTCTATAATTAAGAACTTCAAGTTTAAAACATTAACTAAAAATTCAGAAAATTCGAGCAAAATTTAAACAAAATTGAATGCACATGCTGAGGAGAAGAATCTGAAATTCTAAGAAAGCAAATTCATTAAAAACATATAAGCCAAATAATTGATTGTATGATTTGAAGGCTTATATAATTCCAAATGAAGGAGGAGCTTTAATTTCAAAGTATACTGACTCATACCTTTCAATTTTGGATACACTAAATGACTAGACATTTAAATTCATTTCGAAACTTTACAACAATTCACTTCTTGATTGAGCAATTCACTTTACAAATACTCAATGTTTTGTCATCATCAAAAAGGGAGAGATTGTGGAGTGATTGAGTAAACCCCTATTTAATTTTGATGAGCTCAAAGCATTTGAATATATTTTATATTTTACTAATGAATTCAATCTAGTGTTTCAGGCAAATATGTGTGAATTTTTAGTTAAGTGTCTTAAGCTCGGGTTCAAAGTAATTTGGATAAGTGTTGGACTCAATTTGAACCAAAGTCTGCATCCCGAGTCGACTCCGGAAGATTACGAGTCGACTCCGAGTGGTTTAAAGGTTCTGGCACAAGCTCGAGTCGACTCCGGTACTCTACAAGTCGACTCCGACTGAGAACAGACAGAAAGACAGAAAGAAGAGTTTCAGACCCTGTCAGCGAGTCGACTCCAAAAGATTTCGAGTCGACTCCGATGCTTGCCGAGTCGACTCCCGACGGTTCCGAGTCGACTTCAAAGGGTAACAGATAGAAAGATAGAACAATGGATTTTAAACCCTGTTATCGAATCGACTTCGGAAGGTTACAAGTCGACTCCGATGTTTGGCGAGTCGACTCCCTGAGGAAAGCAGTCTGAAAGGCAGAGAACCAATCTCGTAAACTCAGTGAACGAGTCGACTCCAAGAGTTTCAGAGTCGACCCTCAAGTCAGCCGAGTCGACTCCAACAAAGTGCGAGTCGACTCCGAGGCAGATCAGTTCAATAGATAGAGAATCGGTTTTTCGGACTCTGAGAACGAGTCATCTTCCGAAGATCTCGAGTCGCCTCTCAAGACAGCCGAGTTGACTCCAAGAATACCCGAGTCGACTCGAGGAAGAAAAACAGAAAGATGGATTTCTAGAATCCTGAGAACGAGCCGACTCCTAAGTGCCCGAGTCATCTCTAGATGTTGGCAAGTCGACTCGAGGTTTGGTCCGAGTCGACTCCAGGACGGGACAAGCACTTTAATTCAAATTCTGAACAACGGGCGAGTCATCTCCAGTAAAGCATGAGTTGACTCCAGCAACAGTCGAGTCGACTCCAGATCGCACGAGTCGACTCCGATCCCAATGGATGCATTGTCAGAATGTACAGACGGGACAGAACGGCTCTAAATCACTCTCTAACGGCTAGTTTTCAAATGTAACCACTTAAATAGCCAGAGTGAACAGTAGTAGACAACAAGAGAGCATTTCCATCTAAGCATTAAAGCATTTCAACCACCAAGAGCTTCCATTGAGTAAATCCAAGAAAAAGAAGGAAGAAGTGCATTCAACTCAAATCTAAAAGTGCTTCCTTCGCATTCAAGGCTCTACTACTATCCTTCATCATTCAGCATATTCAAGAGGAGACTCAGAAATTGAGAAGCCCCTACTTCCTCATCTAAAATCTGTTTGAGGGCTTCTAACTCTACTTTTCTTATATTGTTCTCACACTTGCTTTTTAGAAGCTTTCTTTGTGAACTTCCAAACTTTGTTTTTCTTACTTGATTCAATCAGGGGATTGAATCAAGAATTGTAAGGTTGGTTGGTGAGCCAAATATAAAACCAACGGTGTAAGGTTGTGGTTGGTGAACCGGAAAAAATCAACTGGGTTTGATTGTGAACCCGGAAAAACAATCGGATGGTTCTAGTCGGTGAGCCTGTGAAAACTGACCGAGTTCGTTGTAATCTCGTGAAAACAACAAGTTGGATTGTGAGCTTGTAAAACAACTGGCTGTAATCCTAGGAATTATAGTGAACTCCCGAGTGCAGCTTGGGGAGTGGACGTAGGAGCAAGAGTTGGCTCCGAACCACTATAAACTTTTCTGTGTTTGCACTGGTTGTTGTCTCTTTCTCTCTCTTCACTCACTGCATCTAGTAAACTAACTAATTTGCTTACAATAGATTTAGTTAATTACTCATTATATTTTTAATTAGTCAATATTTAATTAAAAACCAATTCACCCCTCCTCTTGGGTTGTCTCCTTGGGCAACTAGACAGAAAGACAAAACGATGAATTCTGGACCCTTTTAACGAGTCAACTCCAAAAGGTTGCGAGTCGACTCCGATACTTGGCGAGTCGACTTCAGATGGTCCCGAGTCGACTCCATGGCAAAGCTGATAAAAAGACAGAATATTGGTCTTTGAGACCCTGTCAGCGAGCCGACTCGCGAAGACTTCGAGTCGTCTCCCATATCAGCCGAGTCGACTCCCAGTTTGTATGAGTCGACTTCCAGAGGAAAGTAGTCTGAAAGGAAGAGACCCAATTTCGGAGACCCTGTGAACGAGTCGACTCCAAGTGCTTTAGAGTCGACCCCCAAGTTAGCCGAGTCGACTCCAATAAGGCCCGAGTCGACACCGAGGTAAATAGTTCAAAAGACAGAGAATCAATTTTCCGGTCTCTAAGAATGAGACGTCTTCCGAAGATCTCGAGTCGCCTCTCAAGTCAGCCGAGTCGACTCCAAGTAACCCCGAGTTGACTCGAGGAAGAAAAACAGAAAGTTGGATTTCTGGAACCCTGAGAACGAGCCGACCCCTAAGTGCCCAAGTCATCTCTAGCTGTTGGCAAGCAACTCCAGTTTGGTCCGAGTCGACCCCAGGACGAGACATGCATTTTAATTCAAATCTGGAATAGTGGGGGAGTCGTCTCCAGTAAAGCGCAAGTTGACTCCAGTAACAGACGAGTCGACTCCAGATTGCATGAGTCGACTCCGATCCCAATAGATACATTGTCAGATTATGCAGACGGATCAGAACGGCTCCAAATCACTCTCTAACGGCTATTTTTTGAAAGAAATCACTTAAATAGCTAGAGTGAACAGTAGTAGATAACAAGAGAGTTATTTCTTTTGAGCATTAAAGATTTTTGATGAGAGCACAAAAGTGCGACCTACATGTCACTAAAATTAGTGTTATTGCTAACAAATAATGATAAATTCACTGGATTAATATTATATTTGGATTTGACACAGATTATCATAAATTAAAGATAAAATGCACATTGAGTAGGATCCCTTCCCAGACCCGACCCGGTTGAAGATCGGGTTGGATCCGAGTCGGGTTCGGATCCGAATTGGGTCCATTTTGTTTGTGCTTTTGGGAAAGAATTTTGGGCAAATCTAATTTGGCCATATCATAACTATGAGGTGTTGGGTGACCCATGACTTGAAAGACTTGCAATTGACCTCCAATCAGAACAGATGACCCGTGACGAACTGAGTCCGTCCGTCTAAAAGCCAAATTTCATATCACACTATTTTTTTTATCTATATGACTGATTGGACGGAACTTGGTGTCTCCCAGCTCCCATCTCAGGAGGGCAAAGAAAATCCCAGCTCTTCCCGGGATCCATCGGTCTTCGGCGATCTATAAGAGGAGGACGGGAGGAGAAGAGGAGCGCTCGGTGGGAGGCCAAGGGCTAGGAGGGTGGGAGCTCGGTTGGTGTGGCCCAAGAAACAAGGGAAGAGCCCTGTTTTCCGAGAAGAAGAAGAAGAAAAAAAAATAATATTTTATTTGTTTTAGGGGTTCCACTAGGAGAGAGAAGCTTCTTGTTTTGTTTTCTTTATGTTATTTGCAAAAGAGAAGAAACATTAGGTTTCCAATCTCCATTTTTATTTGTAATCAATTTTCTTTTTATGAAATCTAGCAATTTTCTTTCATGCAATCCATGTTCTAGGTTCAAGTTAATTTCTATTTTTTTATGAAATTTTTTAATTTTTCTTTTTATGCAATACAATTAAATCTTCCTTCATGCAATTTGTGTTCGCTTCAATCTTCTTGTTTTCATCCATTTTAATTTATGCCAAAACTCTTTTTTGATTAATTAAATAAATGCTTTTCGAATCTGAGTACCTTTCTTTTAGTTAGTTTCAATTAGAAAATCATATCAACATCCCCGACATAATATTTTTCTTTTGTTATTCAAAAATCGCTTTTGAATCCGAGTGAATGTTTTTATTTTTAAGCAACTCCAATCGCCTCCCTGTAGATTGACCTCTTACAACCACTATTCTTCAAGTAGAAAAGGTAAAAGTAAAATTAAATTAAACTTTGTTTGTCGGTTCTAACAACGATCTGTTTAGCATATTTTTAGAAAAACAGGAATCGAACAACAGAATTTTGGCGCCGTTGCCGGGGAGGCGAATCGAGAAGCAAGAACGATCACGAAGATCAAATTGGATTTTGGATGCCCGGAGTGAACGCACTCCGGTAGTAAGTTTTTATTTTTCCTTATTTTGGTTATCTTTAGTCAATAATTTCGTAGTTATTAAATTCTGAAATTTGAAATTTAAAATTGAAAGTTTTTTTAAAAAAAAAGTAAAAAAATTAAAATTCAAAAAAAATAATTAAAAAAATGAAAAAATTTCTAAAATTCAAAAATTCAAAAATTTAAATTCAAAAGTTGAATTCTGAGATTCAAAATTTGAAATTTAAATTTAAAAAAAAAGTTAAAAAAATTAATTAATTAAATCAAAAAAAAAAAATTAAAAAAATATTATTTTTACTAGTAATTGATAAGGTGCAATCCCCTGGGGTTATCATATCTCTATTGGGGCTCCTTACGGAGTAATCTCCAAAGCTTATTCAACGGGCATTCGGAGATTGACTGACGCATAACGATTATGTTTAGTTTACATTCAAGTTATTGTTATATAAAAATTTAAATAAAAAAATTAATAAAAAAAAAAATAGTAAAAAAATAGTAAAAAAAATTTGCTTGCTCATTTAATCAGTACAACCTAATGACATTGCATAAACTTTAAAAAATCATTGATTATTTGCTACATTTAGTACTAAGCATTTGCATAAAACAATTTAAGGGCAAAACCCATTAAAAAGATAAGGTCGGAAAGTCATTACCTATCCTTAGCCCAAAAATCACCACCTTGCATACATATCCTAAGCCAAATTAAATTGAAATCAATTAGACGTTGGCCTTAGGATTTTCGAGCTCAATTAGGCTCTTGGAAAGAAGCGGCTGAAAGTCACTCCAGTGAGAACTTAGTAATTGGTAATGTCCAGGAAAGTTTTACAATAGTGAGAACTGTTACGGATATTGTGGTATCGGTGTATCCCTTCTGGCACCACCACACACCCCGGAACTTTTCTGGTCACTGGTTACTGGATTGCTTAACTGGTAAGCTCAAGCTTAATCTGGAAGGGAGATTAGGAGCTGTCTAATCTAGAGAGAATTTCAGGAACTTTTTAACCTGATAAAGCTCTGTGCAACTAGATTTAAGAAGCTACTAAACCTCACTTAATTCTAAGACTAATAGGGTCAAATTGTTGTGTGGTGTTGGTTATGGTCATCTGTGTCTAGCCCTTCTCTTCTCTTAGGATTTCGTTTATTTTAGGAGTCAAATCTAATGAATTGTTGATAATGTATGCATGGTAGAAGGTCATTAAGGGATAAATTAACCCCATTTGATCCTGAGATTGACAGAACTTTTCATCACAACCTGCGAACTGTAAACCAACCGTCGATCTCTACAATGGGTGAACATATTAGAACCCTGAATGAATTATTCGCACCCGCATCTGCTAGTCCCCCTACTTGCATAGTATTACCAATTAATAATGCAGCCCAATTCGAGATTCGGGCTGCAACAATAAACATGCTACCCAAGTTTCATGGGCTCGAGAGTGAACAACCCTACATTCATCTAAACAAATTTTGGACAATCTGTCAAACGTTTAGAAATCAAAACTTAGATGAAGAGGGTATTAAATTAAGGTTGTTTTCCATGACTTTAGAGGATCGTGCTGTTGCATGGCTGTATTCCCTTGCTTCAAATTCCATCACATCTGTTGGGAATTGTGTCCCAAAGCTAATTTTTTAGTTGTAAGAAATTGAATTATGTATATGTTTTATTAAAATGAATAAAAATTTATTCTGGCATTTTTTTCTATTCATCACAAGTGTTACATCTTCAAATTGAACTCTTGTGTATTGTGATGAAGTCCTTAGGACTAATTTAGTGGATAAAGGAGGTTTTATCATTGAGTCCTTAAATCAGTTCGCGACCAAATGATGAGCTGTCAATTGGACGATAGCTATGTCAAGTATAGGTCGTTGTGTGCCATTTAGTTGGTTGTCCTCTTAAACCAAAGAGTGTGGAGACACTATATGGCATACAGGTGAGATGTAGGAGTACATCGTCACTGAACAGTGACTCACCTGTGTAGCACTCCACTGTCGGGAGTTAGCTCGCAAAGCGTATGGGCATAAGTACCCCTTAGACCTGAGACTGCCATGGTGACTTGCAAGCAACTCACTGTACTTAGGCACTAGACGACCTGAATTTCTAATTCAGGGATCGGAAGGATGCTGGGTGCAGTCAAGTACTCACGAAGTCTGTGTATGAGTCAAGATGGGATTGACCACTCCAGATTTTAGGAGTTGATGTCTCGCTGTATTTCAATTCAGGAAAACCTTGGCTAGGGTAAACCAAGTGATAGGTCACTTGATTTGATTAATTGAAATACACTATGGATGACCGGACCCAGAGTTCGACAGTCCACTCTGAGGTCATCTTGAGCATCGATGGTCATAGGGATGAATTATGCAACAACCATACGTCTAGGTTCTTGAATGTTGCTTTGCATATTCGACCTATCCGGACGTCGGGTATCATTGCTAGATGGTCACCTCGATTAGTGCATGGAGTAGTCCATGTACTACCGGCTTAGTGTTCGAACATATCGGAGTAACGCACATTAGTCAAGCTAAGTAGGAAGGTCTTGACCCAATTTAATTAAGAATTAAATTGTGGGTCATTTGGAATTTGGTTCTGTCTATGTTCAGCTAGCACTGAACATGAGGTACATGCTAAATTTCATGGATGAACAACTAATTAAGTCTGTATTTCGGGTCAATCAAGTTTCAATTTGTGGAGTGATTGATCATAACCCTATTTGATTTTGATGAGCTCAAAGCATCTGAGTATATCTCTTGTTTACTAATGAATTCAATTGAGTGTTTCAGTGAAAATCTTATCTAAAGTGTTTCTAGACTTGGTTCATAATATTTTGGATAAGTTAAGAAGTCAGTTTGAACCAAAGTCTGAGACTCGAGTCGACTCCAGAGTATTACGAGTCGACTCCAAGCGTATCAGAATCACTGGCACGGGCTCGAGTCGACTCCGGACCATTACGAGTCGACTCCGACTGAGAACAGACAGACGAACAGAAGGGCACAACTTAAAACCTGTCAGCGAGTCGACTCCTGAAGTGCGCGAGTCGACTCCGATGTTTACCGAGTCGACTCCAGAGTAGTATGAGTCGACTCCAAGGAGTTACAGACAGAAAAGTCAGAGAGCGAATTTCGACCCTGAGATTCGAGTCGACTCCTGTGGAACGCGAGTCGACTCCGATGGTTGGTAGGTCGACTCCAAAGAAAGCGAGAGTCGACTCTCAGTGGTTAGCAAAAGTCAGAGAGCAGTTTTCGGACTCTGAGATTCGAGTCGACTCCCGCAATGCGCGAGTCGACTCCGAGACAGTGCGACCCCAAAAAGACAGAAGACCGATTTAATGTCTTTGAGAGCCGAGTCGACTCCCAGACAGCTCGAGTCGACTCCAAGGCAGCGCTACACCAAAAAGGCAGAAGGCTATGTTTCGGAAACTGAGAGCCGAGTCGACTCCGGGGAAGTTCGAGTCGACTCCAAGACTGGACGAGCCAAAAGACAGAAGATCGGGAGTTCGGGCTCTGAGCGCCGAGTCGACTCCCAGGATTGTCGAGTCGACTCGAGTGGGCCAAGTTGAAAATTAGCTCCATGGATTTCATGAGATGAGCCGACTCCGAAAATGCCAAGTCAGCTCCAGAAGTTGGCGAGTCGACTCCGGGTCAAGACGAGTCGACTCCCAGTCGAAGAGGCTACTTTAATTCAAATCCGGAACAGTTGCCGAGTCGACTCCAGAAAAGCATGAGTCGACTCCCGCTACAGCCGAGTCGACTCCTGATCGCGCGAGTCGACTCCGACCCCCAACGGACATATTGTCAGGTTGTGCAGAGTGTGCAGAACGGGCAGAAAAAGGTGTCTAACGGCTAGTTTCCGTGGGGGATGGCTTAAATAGCCACAGAGGACTGTAGCAAGGCAGAGAGGCACCATTCCATTCAAAGAAATCAAGCATTCATTCTCTGCATACTTGTCTTCAACGAAAAGAAGGAAGAGCGCCATTAACTCCATCCAACTTCCTCTTCCCAGCATTTTAAAGAAGCCTCCTCCTGCATTCAAGTCGACCAGACATTCCAGAGGAGGCTCAAAGTTCAAGAAGCCCTACTCTACTCCAACTCAAAAGTGTTTGAGGGCTCTTAACTTCTCTCTAGTTTATATTGTAGCAAATCTGCTTTTTAAGAAGCTCAGTTTTTCTGTTTGTTTCTTATTCTTTCCATATTGTCTTTGCTTGGTTCAATCGGGGGATTGAATCAAGGGTGTAGAGGTTGGTTGGTGAGCCGAGTGTAAAACCAACGTGTAAGGGTTCGATTGTGATCCCGGGAAAACAATCGGGGTGGTTCTAGTCGGTGAGCCAGGGAAAACCGACCGAGTTCGTTGTGAGCTCGTAAAACAACAAGTTTGGTTGTGAGCTTGTAAAACAACCGGCTGTAATCCGAGGGGTTATAGTGAATTCCCAAGTGAGACTTGGGGAGTGGACGTAGGAGCAAGGGTTAGCTCCGAACCACTATAAAAGCCTTGTGTTTGTGATTGTGTGTCTCTTTCTTTTACTCTCATTTCATTCACAGCACATAGCAATTAATTAATCATCTTGGTAAAGCATTAATTAGTCATCCACTACGTTTTAATTGCAAAATTATTTTAAAACCCAATTCACCCCCCCTCTTGGGTTGTCTATCTGGGCAACAAGTGGTATCAGAGCCTAAACTCTTCTACCCTAAGAGTAAAAGATCAAAATGACAACCCCATTTGGATCTTCCCACATTGAGGGTCAGTCCACCCAAAGACCCCCATTCTTTAATGGATCCGACTACTCATATTGGAAGGCTAGGATGAGAATATTCATCCAAGCCCAAGACTATGAGATGTGGACCATTGTAGTAAATGGACCATACATCCCATCCATCTATGTAGAGGGTGTCACTGTACCTAAACTAGAAAAGGATTGGGATGAACATGACATGAGAAAGGCACAACTCAATTCTAAAGCAATGAATGTGCTTTACTGTGCATTAGATAGGAATGAATTCAATAGAGTCTCTACTTGCAATTCTGCAAAAGAGATTTGGGACAGACTTGAAGTGACCCATGAGGGCACGAATCAAGTCAAAGAATCTAAAATAAATATATTAGTTCATAAGTATGAACTATTTAAGATGGATTCTAATGAGACAATCACTAGCATGTTCACTAGGTTTACTGACATTGTCAATGGCCTAAAAAGCCTTGGCAAAAACTATACTAACAGTGATCTTGTCAGAAAAATTCTTCGCTGTCTACCAAGGTCATGGGAAGCCAAGGTGACGGCAATCCAAGAAGCTAAGAACTTGAACAAGCTTCCACTTGAAGAGCTCCTTGGATCCCTAATGACTCACGAGCTAACAATGAAGCAGCACAGCGAAGAAGAGTCCCCCCATAAGAAAAAGGTAATAGCTCTCAAATCTACATCATCTAACAAAGATTTGTCTTGCAGTAGCAGCAGTGAAGAAGAAGATCATGAGGGAGATGATGATGAGGCTCTTCTTGTGCGCAAGTTCAGAAAATTCATCAACCACAAGAAGTCCTATCATCAAAGGAGAGGCCCCTCAAATTCCTATCGCAAGGATAAAGGTAAGGAAAGGGAAAATGAGGGAATTGGGTGTTATGAGTGCAAGAAGCCGGGCAGATCAGAGCTGAGTGTCCCTTACTAAAGAAGGGCAGCAAGTACAAGAAGAAGAAAGCCCTTGTCACCACCTTATCGGACTCCGACGCATCATCTTCATCATCGGATGAGGAACAAGAAGAAAAGGCCAATTTCTGTTTCATGGCCAATAAAAATGAGGTAACATCCAACACGCATCTCGATTTTACCTTTGATGAATTGTATGATGCATTTAATGAATTAATGATTGAATATAAGGCCATAAATCTTAAGAATAAAGAACTAAAAATAGCTAATCAATCTTACCTACATAAATACGATAAGTTAGTTAAGGATAAGGATTATATCACCAAAGAAAATGCAGAACTTAAAACAAGCAACCAAATCTTGATACAAAAGAATAATACCTTAACTAAAGAAAATGAAAGGCTAAACAAAGAAACATTAGAACCCAAAAACTATAAACATATAAATGAGAGTATCACAAAAGAACTAAATGATCTAAAAGCAGAAAAACAGACACTAACTAAAGAACTTGAGAAATACAAACCCTTGGTTGAAAAATTTACATATAGTTCTGAAAAATTAAATATGATACTTAATAGTCAACGAGTTGTATTCAATAGAGCAGGTCTAGGATACAAACCTAAAAACAAGCAAAAACTTCTTAGTAACTTCTTTGTTAAAGCAGGAGAAAGTAAAATTAAGAAAATAACCTGTTTTTGTTGTGGAACTGTAGGACATAAAGCAAATGTATGTGACTATAGGAAAGGGAAAACTAAAAAAAAATTAAAAGGGTATGGGTTCCAAAAGGAACCAATATGACTAACCATGAAGGACCCAAGAAAACTTGGGTACCTAAGATTATATGATCTGCTTGTGTAGGAGTGTCTTGCAGCCAAGGTCAACAAAAATTGCTGGTACTTGGATAGTGGCTGCTCAAGACACATGACGGGTGACAAGGATCAATTCTTCACCCTTGAAGCTAAGAAGGGAGGTGCTGTGACTTTTGGAGATAATAACCAGGGTCACATCATTGGTATAGGTAAAGTTCAAATTACCCCTTCTACTTTTATTGATAATGTTCGCTATGTTGATGGTCTTAAGCATAATTTATTAAGCATTAGTCAATTATGTGATAGAGGTTATAATGTTATGTTTAAACCATCACTATGCATCATAACAAACCCAAATGACAATAGTTTAGTTTTTAAAGGAATAAGACATGGAAATGTGTATGTTGTAGACCTTGAGGATCTTGCCAAACACAATCCATGTTTAATTGTTAATGAAACTAAGGACAATGATGCTAGTTGGTTATGGCACCGTAAGTTAGGTCATGCAAGCATGGACACAATATCTAAACTAGTTAAAAGAGATTCGGTGATAGGTTTGCCAAAATTAAAGTTTGAAAAGAATAAAATATGTAAAGCATGTCAATTTGACAAACAATCAAAGAACTCCTTTAAATCTATAAATTGTGTCTCAACCTCTAGACCTCTAGAACTACTACACATGGACCTATTCGGACCAACTAGAACCACAAGCCTAGGTGGAAATAAATATGGTCTAGTTATTGTAGATGATTATTCTAGATACACTTGGGTCATGTTCTTAGCTCATAAGGATCAAGCTTTTTCAGTTTTCAAGAAATTTCATAAAGAAGTAACCAATGCTAGAGATACTTCAGTAATAGCTATTAGAAGTGACCATGGTACCGAATTCGAAAATCATTTATTTGATGAGTTTTGTAGTAAAAAGGGGATAACACACAATTTTTCTGCACCTAGGACACCACAACAAAATGGAGTTGTAGAGAGGAAAAACAGAACTCTAGAGAAAATGGCTAGAACTATGTTATGTGAAAGTAACCTCCCTAAGTACTTTTGGGGAGAAGCCATTAATACTTCTTGTCATATATTAAATAGAGTTTTATTAAGACCTATTATAAAGAAAACACCTTATGAACTTTGGAAAAACAGAAAACCAAAGGTAAACTATTTTCATATCTTTGGATGTAGGTGTTTTGTTCATAATAATGGAAAAGATAATCTAGAAAAATTTGATTCTAAATCTGATGAGGGCATATTCTTAGGGTACTCTACAACTAGTAAAGCATATAGAGTCTTTAATAAAAGAACCCTAGTTATAGAAGAATCCATACATGTTGTCTTCGATGATTCTAGTGATATCTCTTCTAGTAAAAAAGTTAATTTTGATGATGATACGGAAATTCTTGAAGAAAAGATTGACGAGATGACATTACAAGATAACAGTCAAAAATTAATTGAAGATGCATCATCAAGCCAAGAGACTATAGTAGATCATGGGCTAACTAAAGCTTGGAGGTATGCTCACGGGCATCCTAAGGAATTAATTCTAGATGATCCGTCTCAACCTATTAGGACTAGAGCATCCCTTAGGAACTTAAACAATCATCTAGCTTTCGTTTCACATTTTGAGCCTAAACGCATAGAAGAAGCTGAAAAAGATGTAAATTGGATAAATGCAATGCAAGAAGAATTAAACCAATTTACTAGAAACAAAGTATGGAATCTAGTTGAAAGACCTTCTGAATATCCAATTATAGGTACCAAATGGATTTATAAAAATAAACTTGATGAAAATAGAATTGTCATAAGGAATAAGGCTAGACTAGTAGCAAAGGGCTATAATCAAGAAGAAGGTATAGATTTTGATGAAACCTTTGCTCCTGTAGCTAGACTTGAGGCTATTAGATTATTATTAGCATATGCATGCTCTAAGGACTTCAAACTATTTCAAATGGATGTAAAAAGTGCATTTTTAAATGGGTATATTAATGAGGAGGTATATGTAGAACAACCTCCTGGTTTTGAAAATCATCAATACCCTAATCATGTATATAAATTGAACAAAGCACTTTATGGTTTGAAACAAGCACCTAGAGCATGGTATGAGAGGCTTAGCAAATTCCTATTAGAACATGAGTTCTCTAGGGGTAATGTAGATACAACACTATTTCTGAAAAAGCAAAACAAAGATATGTTATTAGTGCAGATTTACGTTGATGATATTATTTTCGGTGCTACTAACAATCGCCTCTGCGAAGAATTTGCTGATTTGATGCAGAGTGAATTTGAGATGAGCATGATGGGAGAGCTGAACTACTTCCTCGGGCTTCAAATCAAACAGTCTGAAGGAGGCATCTTCATCAATCAAGCCAAATATATCAAGGAGATGCTTAAAAAGTTTGATATGGAGGAGAACAAGTCAATCAGCACCCCCATGAGCTCATCATGCAAATTAGACCAAGATGAATCAGGTAAATCTGTAGATCAGAAACTATATAGAGGTATGATAGGATCTTTATTGTATCTTACTGCAAGTAGACCTGATATCATGTTTAGTGTTTGCATGTGTGCTAGATATCAGTCTAATCCTAAGGAATCACATCTAATTGCAGTTAAGAGAATCTTTAAATACCTAATAGGAACTAAGAATATAGGTTTATGGTATTCTAAAGAATCTAGCCTAAAATTAATAGGATACACAGATTCAGACTTTGCTGGATGTAAACTTGATAGAAAAAGTACCAGCGGGTCTTGTCAATTTCTAGGAGAAAACTTAATCTCATGGTTTAGCAAGAAACAAAACTCGGTTGCATTATCTACTGCTGAAGCTGAATATGTTGCAGCCGGGAGTTGTTGTGCTCAAATCTTATGGATCAAACAACAATTAGAAGATTATGGCATTAAACAAGATAAAATACCCATTAATTATGATAATACAAGTGCCATTAATCTAACTAAGAATCCAATTCAGCATTCAAGAACTAAACATATTGAGATAAGACATCACTTCATAAGAGATCATGTACTGAATGGTGATATGACACTACAATTTGTTTGTACTGATGATCAATTAGCTGACATTTTTACAAAACCCCTAAGTGAAGAGAGATTTAGTGTGCTTAGGAGGGGATTAGGAGTGATTGATCTATGCTAGTGGTGTTTTCCACTAGTTCATTGATTTTGATGATTAGATTGTGATTAATATAGAGTTTCGTTTCAATGATCATAATTTAGTGATTTTCCCTCATTCGGCACGAACATAGCATGATTTTTTGGTGCGTGCCAGAGTTTGAGACGACTCGAGCAAGTTTCAGAGTCGGCTCGTAAGGGGGAGTCGACTCGCGCATTTGCGGGAGTCAACTCGAGATCGATGGCAGCAGAGGGGGAGTCGACTCGCATACAGACGGGAGTCGACTCGAGGTTAACAGGCACATAAGGAGAGTCGACTCGCGCCTATTTTGGAGTCGACTCGAGGTCGAGTCGACTCGCGACTCAGAGGAGTCGACTCGCAGTCGGGATCCGACTTTTTAACCCTAACTCCATCGTTTAGAAAATACTTATTTTCACCGCCGCCACTGTTCAAAACCCTAGAGCCGAATCCTAGATCGTCTCCGGCCGTCCCTAAGCTTTTTTCCGTCGACCTTTCACCGTCCATTAGCGTTTTACTCCATTCTAGGTCGACCATGCCTCGTAAAACCGTTGTCCCAAGCCGGAAGAGGCCCCAACCCGCAACCGGCACCGAGCGACGTTCCAAGGCTCGGAACGATCCCGCGAGGCCACAACCTCCGGCTCGTTCCCCGCCGAGGGCGGTTCCCTCGAGGCCGTGCGCCGGAAAGGCGGTCTCCACTGGGAGATACGTCGATTTCGACTATCTCTCCCGGGAGGGCTTTACGATAGGAGAGAGACTTAGGGCCCAGAGCTTAGAGTATTTCCTCACCTTAGATCTCCCCACATATCCTGGACTAGTTAGGGAGTTCTACGGTACCGTCCATAGGGGCGATGGGGGTATAGAGGGCACGGTAGCCGGTGTCCCATTATTCATTTCGGAGGATATCATTGCTCAGGTCCTCCATCTTCCCCAAGTTGGGGTGGCACCCGCACACCCTGAGGATAGGACTGAGGCCCTTACGGCCATTCTAGGGCATCCACCCCAGTCCCCCTTGGATGAGGTATCCGCTAGCTCACTTCCAGTTGAGGTGCGGATCCTCCTGAGCATCCTGTCTAGGTCCCTCTTCCCGAAGACTGGGCGCTTCGACTTTGTTTCTGAGAGGGACCTCGCCCTTATGTTCTATATTCTCCAGGACACCCCAGTCAACTTTCCAAAACTTATTTATAGATATCTATGTGAGCCACTAGATAGACCTAGGCTCACCCTCCCCTACGGCATGATGTTCACCCTTTTGTTTAGGGAGGCCGAGATTCCCATTCCTGAGGGGGAACCCTCTCGCGCATTGCGATGGACAGATCGCATGCGTCCGGGGACCCTACACAGGATGGGGTTTCGGAAGGTAGAGGGGACCTGGGTTAGGAAGTCTTCCACCTCCACACATACCACCAGACATTCCCCTAGTCCTGAGCCAGACTCAGATTATCCTGACTTTCCCTCCACTTCTGCTCCTACCACCTCAGCCGGACCCTCCTCCTCAGCTCCTCAGGTCATGGAGGTCCGGATCGCTCCTGAGCAGCTCTGGGAGTTGCGGCAGGAGATTGTCCGAGATCTGCGAGATGATCTACTTCGGGAGCTCCGGGGTTCAGTGCCTGCTCCCACTCCTGCACCTTCGTCAACGTTGGTCCCTTCCTTGACAGCCGTGACTGAGATGACGGCCCATGTGCGGGAAGAGATTTACAACGTCCGGAGCCTGATCCAGGCTCAATTCTCCAGTATGAGTGAGGTCACGGGCATCACTCGGAAGATGCGCGATGACATCCGGAAGGACATGAGCACCACTACTCAGGGGGCCGAGCGCTTGTCGAACGTGCTCATCGACAAGCTGGACGCACTTCAGAAGTCGGTGACCGAGCTCTCCACTACACATAGCAGGGCCACTTCGTCCATTATCTCTCAGCTCGGGCATGTTACAGATGCGGTCACCCTCCTCATGGAGCAGAACAGATTGAGAGGAGGAGCCACATCCTCGAGGAGACCTTAGCTGCTTTTTGCTTTATTTTGACATGTATTCCTTTTTTTTTGCTTTACTTATTGTATTCTCAAATGTATTTACATACACAACAATAAAATGAGTAGACATATTCTCTTCAATTGTGTGCAATTTGATCTCTAAGTGATTGTTTGTTCTGCTTACCTCCTTTTTGATATGATGACAAAAAGGGGGAGAAATACTTAATAGATATGTAAATGGAATCAACATAAAAGGAATCAAAATGAGAATTAAAACATAATTTGTTCTTAGTGGATTTGGTACCTCGAGGCTCATTATCTCTCTGTTGGGGCTCCTAATGGAGTAATCTCCAGAATCTATTCAAGGGATATTCGGAGATTAGTTGAATCCAACTCAAGAACAAATTATCAGATTTTCTCTCTAAAAACCAAAAATTTCAGTTCAAAAACTTCAATGCATTAAAAGGAAATTCAGAGAATCAAAACAAAGTAGAATGTTGAGGGGAAGAATCTGAATTTTTAAGAAAGATAAATCATTAAATATATATAAGCCAAACAATTGATTGCATGATATAAAGGCTTATATAATTCCAAATGAAAGGGGGAGCTTTAACTCCAAAATTTATTGTTTCACACCTTTTTCTAGATTTCCTTTCTTCCAAGGGTCCTTTTGCAAAAGATTGTTTTGCACGAGTAAAGACATCATCCAACCTTCTTGCGAAGCTTGACGTGCGTGCGAAGTAGAGGGCTTGCAGATCCAGGCCTTGTAGAGCTACCTTCAGGGATCTAGATCCAGATTCAGATTCAAATTACCTCGACCAACATCCGCTACGGACTTGAGGTAATTTTACATAAAAGTTAAATTTAATATTTATAATTATTATAAATAAAATAAAAAAAATTTAAAACTAATTTTTCATGCCTGGCGTTCGATTTTATCGGACAACTCGGAAAATTTTTCCTTCAACTGGTATCAGAGCCAGGTTGGCCGATGGAATTGGCCTATAACATCTAGAATTATGCATGATTTAATTTTTAAATTTAGATTAGATCTAGATTTATTGATAAAATATCAATCTTGTGCTGAATTATAAGGTTGTCCTGCTATAAGGTTAATCCCTTATAGTAAAAAGGTTGTCCTAGCACAAAATTGAGATTAATTTGTATCATAAAATAGTTTATTTTTGTGAAATTATGCATAATTGATGTTTATGAAATTTAAGTTTTAAATTTAATATGACCACAAAGTTTAAATATAAATTGTTTATATTTGGAATAAATTGACACCTTGAATCCATGATCATAATACATTTAATAAAGAATTAAATGTTGAATTTAAAATTTAAAATTTGAATTTCAAATAAAGATTTAAAATTCAAAAATTTGAAATTCAAATTAAAATTTAAATTTGAACATGAGATTTGGGGCATGGGTTAGCACAATCAGATTAGTTGACTAGGTTAGGCCTAATCATGAAATCAAATTGAAATGGACTAACTTAAGAAACATGATTTAATCTAATCAATAGTTGAACTAGACTAAATCAAGGTTTATAAAATGATCAAACTCAATAGTTGTAGTTTATCATATCCAAACATTTCAATTGGATATGATTGTGGCTCAGTGGTCGAGCCCGAGTTCCTAAGGATAACCTAAATCAACTTGATAAACCAATTGGTGTCTAAGGTAAGTCGGCATTTGATCATGGTTTTTAATTGGGGCTACCTCTTACCTGGCCAACATAGTTGGTGTCTAGGAAAGAGGTTAATGGCGTAACCCTCCCATGATCTCTCTTACCTGGCCAATTTGGTCGATCAAGTTTTGATTAAGGTACCTTAAGACTTGGCACTCACCCATGCCATTAAGAAAATCAGTGTGACTGATTTAGGTGTCTAATAGACCAATAAGAGCTAGTCCTCTATATGATTTGGTGAAGTCAGTGGGAGGATTTAGTATTATCAGTCAGTGTCACATATCAATTAAAATCCTCTAAATTATTAGGTCCTTAAAATGATAAAGTTATATAGATAACTAGATCATAGCCTCCCATTAAGGTGAATGATAATGGGTCCAATATTACAATTGAACATGCAGGACGCTTCCGTCTGGTGTTCCTCTGAATACTGGAATTATCCTTCATTATATGATAGCTTTTTGAGCTATCTAACTGTGATTAGGTTGGCCGAGCCTTCCTCGGGCCTGATCATACATTAGGTAGTATCATCGAGTTAGTTCATTAATGGTTGGACCTAACCAGGATTTTCAGTGGAGGCCTCCGCCTATTGATTACCACTTGGGGCAAAATTGATTGCTAGAAATTGTTTAGAGAAATAATTGGTAATGTACCTACCCTTAGATGCATATGGGTTGGCCGAGCCTTTCTTGGGCCCATATGCAGTCTATGCGGATTCTAGTACCCACTAGGGAATTAAAGTAATTCCTCGAATTAAAGGTAGAGGCTATTAATTCGATTAAAATAGTGGGAGAAAACTTTAGACTAAAGTCCAAGTCTTTAGGATTAAATAAATCATATACTGATTAGTTGGGTTTTTCCTTTATTTTTCAGATATGGCTAACTCATTGTCCCTTCGAACACTATTAGACAATGATAAGCTTAATGGACCTAACTTCGATAGCTAGTATCGAAAGATGAAAATAGTATTAGAGCATGAGCGGATCCTGTATGTGATATCGGATCCTGCACCTGAGGAACCTGCAGCCAATGCACCACGTGCAATCAGAGACGCTTATCAGAAGTGGCTCAACGATCGCACTACAGTGCGTTGCATCATGAGGGCCTCGATGAATGATGAGTTTAGTCGTAAATTCGAGGAAGCACAGCCAGTGGAAATCCTTCAAATGTTGAAGGAGTCTTTCGCACACCTGATGATGTTGAACGACATAAGACCTCCTGCGCTATATTCAATGCCCGTATGAGGGAAGGGGCATTGGTCACCGATCATGTATTGTACATGGTCGAACAAATCGATCGCCTAAGTAAACTTGGCTTTACTTTGCACGAGCAATTGGGCAAGGACGCCATTTTAAACTCACTTCCCAAGTCCTACCTGACCTTCCTTAGTCATTATAGAATGACTAAACCTGAAGTATCCTATCATGGTTTGTTAGGTTTACTGCAGACCTATGAGAAGGATCACCAACTCAAAAAGGAGTCGGTGAATGTGGTAGGTGGGACTTCTGCAGGACTTTCTTCCTTTAAGAAAGGAAAGAAGAAGAAGGTGCAGAAAGCTCGTGCTGGGGTCTTTAAGCCCAGCCAGATTAAGAAGCGTAAAGCCGATAAGAGCAAGGCAGAGTGCTTCTTCTGTAAGAAGATGGGTCATTGGAAGCGGAACTGTCCGGCTTACATAGCGTCCCTTGATCCAAACAGGCCTAAGAAGAAAAAGCAGCAAACAGTTGCTGCACAAGGTAATTATATGATAACACCTTGTAATTTTTCAATTTATGATTCTACCACTTGGGTATTGGATACCGGAAGTCCAATTAATATTTGCAATTCCTTGCAGGGACTTCAAGTTAGTAGAAGATTCAAGAATGATGAGAGATTCCTGAACGTTGGAGATGGAAGATCAGTTCCAGTCCTAGCTTTAGGAGTCATTCAGCTTGTTTTTGAATCTAGAGTAGTCATATTAGATGATTGTCATTATTGTCCAACATTTTTAATGAATGTCATCTCTGTAGGCCTTTTGGCCAAAAATGGTTATTGTTTATCAATAAAAGAAAATTTTTGTGATATCATTTTGAATGGTATTAAAATTTTTCGTGGACAATTGAAATATGGCATTTATACTCTATCACTGCCTGTGAATGTAATGTACACTTCTAATAAACGCCCTAAGATAGATAATGTCAATGAAGCCTATTTATGGCATTGCCGGCTAGGTCATATAAATAAAAATAGGATAAACAGGTTAGCCCAACAAGGCATTTTAGAAATCAATGATTGTGAATCATTGCCAACTTGTGAATCCTGTCTTCTGGGTAAAATGACCAAGTCACCTTTTTCTAGAAAAGGTGAACGAGCCAGCGATGTTCTTGGCCTCATACATACTGATGTATGTGGACCTATGAACGTAAGTGCCAAAGGTGGTTATGCCTACTTCATAACCTTCACAGATAACCTATCCAGGTATGGGTATGTCTATCTAATGAAGCATAAGTCGGAATCATTTGAAATGTTCAAACGATTTCATAGTGAAGTAGAAAAACAGACTGGAAAGAGTATTAAGATCCTTCGGTCAGACCGAGGAGGAGAATACCTTTCCGGTGATTTCTTGACTTATCTAGAGGAGAATGGGATTCTCTCACAATGGACCCCTCCAGGAACACCTCAGCACAATGGTGCATCCGAAAGGAGGAATCGAACTCTGTTAGACATGGTTCGATCCATGTTGGGGTTTACTAGTCTGCCTATATCTTTTTGGGGTTATGCTTTAGAGTCTGCATGTATAATACTAAATAAGGTTCCAAGTAAGTCTGTTGAGAAGACTCCATATGAGATATGGACTGGGCGTAAGCCGACACTTTCATACCTTAGGGTTTGGGGATGTCCGGCTTATGTTAAACGTTCTCAAACTGACAAACTTGGTCCTAGATCCGATAAGTGTTATTTTGTAGGGTACCCCAAGGAAACTAGGGATTATTACTTCTACCTTCCTAATGAACAAAAGGTGTTTGTAGGACTTAAGGCAACCTTTTTGGAAAAGGAATTCCTTAGTGAAGGAATTGTTGCCTCTAAGGTTGAACTTAGTGAAGCTCAGCAGATGGAAGATTTAACACAAACTACTGAACCCACAGAACCGAATTCGATTAGATCAAACCCGGAGCCCAATGTAGAAGCACCATTAAGGCGATCAGGTAGAGTACCGCGTCAAGTGGACAGATACTATGGTTTCTTGGTCCAAGACGCAGATCCCATTGAGCTTGATGAGAACAATGAGGATCCGATTACCAATATGGATGCTATGCAGAGGTCCGACTCTGAGTTATGGCTTAATGCCATGAGATCCGAAATGGAATCCATGGAAATCAATAGTGTATGGACACTAGTTGATCCACCCGAAGGGATAAAACCCATAGGGTGCAAATGGATCTTCAAAAGAAAGAGAGGCGCAGATGGAAAGGTGGAGACCTATAAAGCCCGTCTGGTTGCCAAGGGGTATCGTCAACGCTATGGTATCGACTATGACGAGACTTTTTCCCCTGTGGCAATGCTAAAATCTATTCGGATCATGCTTGCTATAGCAGCATATATGGATTATGAAATCTGGCAAATGGATGTGAAAACAGCTTTTCTAAATGGAGAGCTGGAAGAAGAGGTGTATATGATACAACCTGAGGGTTTCACATCCACAGACGAGTCCAAAGTATGCAAGCTACAAAAGTCCATTTATGGACTTAAGCAAGCTTATCGAAGTTGGAACATACGTTTCGATAAAACTATTAAAACATATGGCTTCGTTTAAGAACGAAGAAGAACCTTGTGTCTACAAGTGGGTTAACGGTTCAGTGATCACATTTCTTGTGTTGTATGTGGATGACATTTTCTTAATTGGGAATGACATTCCTGCATTACAAAATGTGAAACTCTGGCTGTCATCACAGTTCTCCATGAAGGATCTGGGAGAAGCATCCTACATCCTAGGGATGAAGATCTATAGAGATAGATCTAAGAGGTTGCTTGGATTGTCCCAATCCACGTACATCGATACTATGTTGAAGCGGTTCAACATGGAGAATTCCAAGAAGGGCTATCTTCCGATAGGCCAAGGAATTTCTCTCTCTAAGAAAGATTGTCCGACAACTTCCGAGGAGAGAGAGCGTATGAGTAGAATCCCATATGCTTCTGCAGTAGGTTCTATCATGTACGCCATGACATGTACAAGACCGGATGTTGCTTACTCACTAGCAGTAGCGAGTAGGTATCAGTCAGATCCGGGTGAGAACCATTGGAAGGTGGTGAAAACCATCCTTAAGTATTTAAGAAATACTAAGGACCAATGGTTAATCTATGGAGAATCTGACTTAAAACTTGTGGGGTTTACAGACTCTAGTTTTCAGTCAGACCATGATGACAGTAAGAGTATGTCAGAATTTGTGTTTACCCTGAATGGAGGAGCAGTCTGCTGGAAAAGTTCCAAGCAGCATTCAGTAGCCGATTCCGTATGCGAAGCAGAGTATGTTGCTGCATCAGATGCGGCAAAGGAAGCTGTTTGGATCAAGAAGTTTGTAAATCAACTTGGTGTTGCTCCCTCAATCAACGGTTCAGTTCTTTTGTATTGTGACAATACTGGAGCCATTGCACAAGCAAAGGAGCCAAAGTCCCACCATAGAACCAAGCACATTCTGCGTCGCTACCACCTTGTACGAGAGATCGTGGAACGAGGTGATGTCAATCTTCAAAAGATCGATGGAAAGGAGAACCTAGCTGACCCATTCACTAAAGCCCTTTCTGTAAAGGAGTTCGATTATCATAAATCAAAGATGGGTATAAGATATTGTACAAATTGGCTTTAGTCCAAGTGGGAGTTGTTGGAAATTGTGTCCCAAAGCTAATTTTTTAGTTGTAAGAAATTGAATTATGTATATGTTTTATTAAAATAAATAAAAATTTATTCTGGCATTTTTTTCTATTCATCATAAGTGTTACATCTTCAAATTGAACTCTTGTGTATTGTGATGAAGTCCTTAGGACTAATTTAGTGGATAAAGGAGGTTTTATCATTTAGTCCTTAAATCAGTTCGCGACGAAATGATGAGCTGTCAATTGGACGATAGCTATGTCAAGTATAGGTCGTTGTGTGCCATTTAGTTGATTGTCCTCTTAAACCAAAGAGTGTGGAGACACTATATGGCATACAGGTGAGATGTAGGAGTACATCGTCACTGAACAGTGACTCACCTGCGTAGCACTCCACTGTCGGGAGTTAGCTCGCAAAGCGTATGGGCATAAGTACCCCTTAGACCTGAGACTGTCACGGTGACTTGCAAGCAACTCACTGTACTTAGGCACTAGACGACCTGAATTTCTAATTCAGGGATCGGAAGGATGCTGGGTGCAGTCAAGTACTCACGAAGTCTGTGTATGAGTCAAGATGGGATTGACCACTCCAGATTTTAGGAGTTGATGTCTCGCTGTATTTCAATTCAGTAAAACCTTAGCTAGGGTAAACCAAGTGATAGGTCACTTGATTTGATTAATTGAAATACACTATGGATGATCGGACCCAGAATTCGACAGTCCACTCTGAGGTCATCTTGAGCATCGATGGTCATAGGGATGAATTATGCAACAACCATATGTCTAGGTTCTTGAATGTTGCTTTGCATATTCGACCTATCCGGACGTCGGATATCATTGCTAGATGGTCACCTCGATTAGTGCATGGAGTAGTCCATGTACTACCGGCTTAGTGTTCGAACCTATCGGAGTCACGCACATTAGTCAAGCTAAGTAGGAAGGTCTTGACCCAATTTAATTAAGAATTAAATTGTGGGTCATTTGGAATTTGGTTTTGTCTATGTTCAGCTAGCACTGAACATGAGGTACATGCTAAATTTCATGGATGAACAACTAATTAAGTCTGTATTTCGGGTCAATCAAGTTTCAATTAGTGTAATTGAACTTGATCAGGACTCAATTGTTGAGAATGGGTTTGATTGGGTCTCAATTAGTGTAATTGGGCTCGATCACGATTTAATTGGGATTTAATTTCGTATTTGTTCTGATCTAAGTCGGATTTGGATCGAGCCGAAACTGGACCCAATTGAATTCCTCATGAGTCGGACTCATGTGGAATTTTTTCCGAGTCAAAAATCATTTAAATCGGCTGTCAATTTGGATTAGAACCAAATAGGCTTGCTTTATTACAAAATGGGCTAACCCATTTTCTATTTGGCTAAACCCATTTCAATGGTTAACGGCTGACTTGGTTTTTAAATCCCATGGACCCGTGGACCACTTTCCCTCATGGACCCTTAACACTTTTCTTTGTGAGCCGCGATGGAGAAATGCTGGGAGGAGAAAACAGAGCCTTCTTCCTCCCAGCTTCGTCTCCACAAAGCGCCACCGTCTAGCCTCCGTTCGGCTTGCCGTCTGGACCGGAATGTTCGGTTTTGAACTGGCTACATTCCGGTTCATTTAGATTTTTGAAATCTGGCACGTTTTCATGGATTCACTAGTTTTTTCCCACCGTTTGTTTTGAAACAAGCGTTATGAAATTCATCCATAAATGAATTCTTTAATGCTCGGTCAATAACGCCTCTTAACTCCTCTTAGCGTTGGCCTATTTGAGGCCACCGTATCATCTTGAAGAAGAGAGGATGAGAATTTTCTTGAGAAGAAAATTGACAGACAGAAGGGGAGATTTGCTTCTGTGAAGAAGAAGAAGAGAGAGAGGGAGTCCTTTCTCCTCCCTTCCATTCCCTCTGGTGGTTTGGAGTACGGTCTAGGGCCGGTGTCCTCTCCTTCCTTCCATTCCCTCTGTGATCAAGATCAAGAGACGGGCATCAGTTCGGCTCAGGCGTATTGTGAAGAAACGGGAGGAAAGAAACCGAAGACAGAAAGAAAGAGAAGAAAGAAAGAAATAGGAAGGTCCTTTTTCTAGATTTCCTTTCTTCCAAGGGTCCTTTTGCAAAAGATTGTTTTGCACGAGTAAAGACATCATCCAACCTTCTTGCGAAGCTTGACGTGCGTGCGAAGTAGAGGGCTTGCAGATCTAGGCCTTGTAGAGCTACCTTCAGGAATCTAGATCCAGATCCAGATTCAAATTACCTCGACCAACTTTCGCTACGGGCTTGAGGCAATTTTACATAAAAGTTAAATTTAATATTTATAATTGTTATAAATAAAATAAAAAAAATTTAAAACTGATTTTTCATGCCTGGCGTTCGATTTTATCGGACAACTCGGAAAATTTTTTCTTCAACATCATGGGAACAACTATCTAGGAAGTTCATGGCTAAGTTCTATCCCATTGTAAAAACTGAAAAAATTAAGGATGCCATCAGAACTTTTAGAGAAAAATCTGAGGAGGAATTTTTCCAACTTTGGAAAAGATTCCATGATCTTTTGGTCAAGTGCCCGCACCATGGGCTTGATAAGGCTGATCTGGTCCACTTCTTTTATAAAGGATTAACTCCAACACATAGAAACATGATTGAGTCCATGCACAAGGGTAGGTTCATGAACCAAACCCCAGATCAAGCCTATGAATTTCTTGTTGAATTAGCTGAAAATGCCCAAAATTGGAGTAGCTATGGTGAGAAAGTAAATAGAGATGAGTTCGGATCTAGAAAACCAGGTAATTATGAAATAAAAATAGACCCAGAACTCAAAAATGTCATGTCCAATCTAGTGAATGGGATGAACAATTTAAGTAAAAAGTTTGATGCTTTCACTGTTTTCACTAGTTCGAGTTCATACAAAAAGTCAAATCCCATCATGAAAGTGGAACACGAGCCACAGGGCTTATGTATCTTGTGTAACAGTTCTGAGCATCTAGTGGAGTGCTGCCCTAATCTGCCCACCATAAAAGCCGAGCAAGCAAATGCTCTAAATTCATATAGTGCCTTTAAGAAGCCCACTCCCAACTCGTTCAGCCCAGTTTACCACCCTGATAATAGGTTCCATCCAAATTTCTCATACAAGCAGAATGAACCTATTCAGCATCAAGGTGGTCCACCAGGTTTTCAGAACAACTTCCCTAGGATAGGTCCATCACAAATGAACCAACCATTGGTTCCATCTGTACCTCCTTATAATGCCCCTATCCCACAGCAACCTCACAATTAGAAACCATGATGGCTAATATGATAAAACAACAACAAGACTTTATCAAGCAATAACAACAGACCAATACAGCCCAAGCCCAGACTAACCAATTTCATGCGCAAGCAATTGCAAAACTTGAGGTTAGTCTAAGCCAAATAGCAAACTCTCTAGGGGATAGGAAGAAAGGTGAACTACCTAGTCAACCAGTGCCTAACCCTAGTAGACAACAAAATCAAGGTCAGAGAGGTCAGTATCAAATCGATTCTAATGGAAATCCGACCTATGAAGTCCAGGCAATTACCACTTTAAGGTCTGACAAGCAACTGGACAATAAAGTCCAACTTCCTGAACATGAAAAAGAAAATAAAAATGAATCCGATAAGAACCCTATTCAGAAGAGAGGTCAAGAACAGGATAAATCAGAAAAAAAAGGAAGAACCCATAGAAACATACAAATCTAAGGTTTCCTTTTCCAGTAGACTTCAGGACTCCAAGAAACAATCTAACTTTGATGAAATAATGGAAGTCTTTAAAACTGTTCAAATAAATATACCTTTCCTCGATGCCATACGACAAATTTCCTTCTATACAAAATTCTTGAAAGACCTCACTACGGTCAAAAGAAAAACTAGCATTCCTAGGCAAGCTGTTATGGCTGCACAAGCCTCATCTCTCATTCAACAACAGATTGCCCCAAAATTCAAAGACCCTAGTTGCCCAACCATTGAAATAAAAATAGGAGAGACGATCATCCAGAGAGCCCTATTAGATTTAGGAGCCAGTGTGAACTTACTTCCCTACTATGTGTACCAAAAGTTAGGTTTGGGGAAATTAAAACCCACAAATCTAACCCTTTTCTTAGCAGATAGGACGATGGAGTACCCCAAGGGGATTGTAGAAGATGTAATAGTGAAGGTAAACGAGTTTTACTATCCTGTGGACTTCGTTATCCTTGAGACCGAACCTGTAATACATCCAGACATTCACACACCTATAATTTTAAGGAGACCTTTCTTAGCCACAGCAAATATTGTGATCAATTGTCGAAATGGGATGCTGAAGTTATCTTTTGGCAACATGAAAGTCGAGCTTAATGTCTTTAACATAAGTAAACAACCACCAGACGATGAAGAAATCAATGAAGTTGACACGATTGAAAGTTTGGTTCATGAGACTTTCTTTTAAACTTATAGTAAGGACCCTTTCGAAGCTTACCTTGCCCATTCCGATGAAGGGGTCGAGCATGCGCTCCCTAATTCTGTTCCCCTCATGACCATAAATTGTTATCAGCCAACTGTTCTTCCTCGGACTCTTCCAAAACTATTCTTAGATAATGGTTGGGAAAAAAAAAGGATCTACATTTTGTCTGCCTGAAGACATTAAACTTAGCGCTCTTGGGAGGCAACCTAACATGTAAATATTATTAAAAAATAACAATAATAATAATTAAATTAAAAAAAATTCAATAAATTACTAGCATGTAGGTTTGGGGGTTTTTGCCCCAATTGTCACTTTACCCACCCATATCAGGTAATTTCTCCTCTGTCCTATTACTGCTTTAAATTTTCTTTAACATTGAGGATAATGTTAGATTTAGGTATGGAGGTGAGAATATTTTTGATTTTTTATGCAATTAAAAAAATTTAAAATTAAAAAAAAAAGAATTTCAAATTTTTAACTCAAACTCTAATCTTTTTGGCTGTACAAAATAGAAATTGCTTTGACAATAGCTTTGAGTTAAGAAATATGATAGCAGTTCTAATTTGAGTTTTCGTCCTACCTATCTTTTGCAAACATGATACAAGATGATTTAGCACCTATAGTTAAGCACATGAATAGTGGGGTATGTAAACTTACAACCAATATGAATACTTTTAATCTTCTGGATAATTTAAAGTTATATGTGTGATGAACACCCGATTATTATTAAAAAAAAAGAAGAGAAGAAAATAAAACGACTTCCCGAATGACCGTACCGGGGAATTCTACCGTACTCCGTGCAGCTATGGTTGTTGATCCTGCGGAGCCTACCCAAAGGTTCAGGCCGGATTGATTGAAGTGGGTGATACGTTTTTGTATTTCTATGAGAAGCTCAGAAACGACAATAAATCTCGTCGTTAAATTAGAATTTTTGATGTATGCGTTCTAGTCTCAATCCAAGAAAGAAGAAGAGATACTATACTAATAAAATAAAAGACCAAGAAATGCCCCTTTTTAGTAAATTTGTTGGAATATTAGACACTGACGTCTGCTTTCGTCTCTCGTCCTTCGCCGGGCTGTGAATATTTATACGTCGGGGTCGTGTTTGGGCCTGTCAAGTGGAGCCCCCGCCTCCCTAAATAAGGTAAAGGCGTCGACTTGAATTCCCCAATCGGCATTCACACACAGAACAGAGAGCTAAGATAACTAGATTGATTTACGCTTTCCTCTTTCTTTTTTATCATATCTCTATAGAATTGGAACGATTTTCTTGCCAGTGATCAAACCTGAGTCGAACTTTGCTGACAATTATAGATTTTTGTCTGGTCGGAAGAGTCCTTCTAATATTCTGGTCTTATATCAGTTTCGATGTTTTTGAGTCCTTCTAAACTCAACTCAGAGTTTATTTTAAGTCTTCTCACTGAATAACCGGGCCTCTTGCCTGGCAAGCAGCGAGTGTTCGCGTAAAAAAGTGAGGATGGCTGAGATTAAACTCTGAGTGACTAATTTGGCCTTGGAGCCTAGTTGACTTGAGTTATTAAACCTATTAGGGTGTCTTTACACCTAGTGCCCTGAGCCATCTGGATCAGAAGTCATTGGCCTAACACTCGCTACATGGGTTAGCTAGAAAGCTTAATAAGGATAGATATTGCACAAGTCATTCTTTTTAGCATTCAAAAAAATAATAATAATGAAATAAAATAAATAAATAAATAAATCAATCAATCTGGGGTGTTCATTACCATTTAACTCTAGAAAATCTTGAAAATTGGAGTGATCATGTTGGAAGTAAGTGAAAGCCACTCATTTATATGATACTATCTTACACCTCACTACATTCTTGACTTGTTAGCAGATAGATGGGAAGTAATGGAACTTGAGTTAGAGTCTGCTTAAATATGATAGCAATAAGTCTTTATTGTCCTTGCAATTCTAAGTTCATACAATAATATTTGTTCAAATTTTGAGTTAAACATTAGAAATCCCTGACTAATGAAGTTTGTGGGTAACTTTACTGCAAACTCTCACGAGACAACACTCGTCCACTAGGGTAACCTAGGAGTTTAAAGGCTTGTTGCACGTGCTAAGTGCAATCGTGACTCCCTACGAAAATGGGTACATATCTTAGTTTGTGTATTTAGCTTCAATAAAAAAAAAAGAAAAAAAAAAGTCATAAGTTAGACTACATATTTTTGTGCCCTCATTTTATCGTTTGCTTGTTAATTGCTAGAGACTAGCAATAAGCTAGTTGGGGGGTGTGATGAGAGCACAAAAGTGCGACCTACATGTCACTAAAATTAGTGTTATTGCTAACTGATAATGATAAATTCACTGGATTATTATTATATTTGGGTTTGACACAGATTATCATAAATTAAAGATAAAATGCACATTGAGTAGGATCCCTTCCTAGACCCGGCCCAGTTGAAGATTGGGTCGGGTCCGAATCGGGTCCATTTTGTTTGTGCTTTTGGGAAAGAATTTTGGGCAAATCTAATTTGGCCATATCATAACTATGAGGTGCTGGGTGACCCATGACTTGAAAGACTTGCAATTGACCTCCAGTCAGAACAGATGACCCGTGACGAACTGAGTCCGTCCATCTACAAGCCAAATTTCATATCACACTATTTTTTTATCTATATGACTGATTGCATGGAACTTGGTGTCTCCCAGCTCCCATCTCAGGAGGGCAAAGAAAATCCCAGCTCTTCCCGGGATCCATCGGTCTTCGGCGATCTATAAGAGGAGGACGGGAGGAGAAGAGAAGGAGTGCTCGGTGGGAGGCCAAGGGCTAGGAGGGTGGGAGCTCGGTTGGTGTGGCCCAAGAAACAGGGGAAGAGCCTTGTTTTCCAAGAAGAAGAAGAAGAAGAAGAAAAAAATAATATTTTATTTGTTTTAGGGGTTCCACCAGGAGAGAGAAGCTTCTTGTTTTGTTTTCTTTATGTTATTGGCAAAAGAGAAGAAACATTATGCTTCCAATCTCCATTTTTATTTGTAATCAATTTTCTTTTTATGAAATCTAGCAATTTTCTTTCATGCAATCCCTGTTCTAGGTTCAAGTTAATTTCTGTTTTTTATGAAATCTTTTAATTTTTCTTTTTATGCAATACAATTAAATCTTCCTTCATGCAATTTATGTTCGCTTCAATCTTCTTGTTTTCATCCATTTTAATTTATGCCAAAACTCTTCTTTGATTAATTAAATAAATGCTTTTCGAATCTGAGTACATTTCTTTTAGTTAGTTTCAATTAGAAAATCATATCAACATCCTCGACATAATGTTTTTCTTTTGTTATTCAAAAATCGCTTTTGAATCCGAGTGAACGTTTTTATTTTTAAGCAACTCCAATCGCCTCCCTGTGGATCGACCTCTTACAACTACTATTCTTCAAGTAGAAAAGGTAAGAGTAAAATTAAATTAAACTTTCTTTGTCGGTTCTAACAACGATCTGTTTAGCATATTTTTAGGTAAATAGGAATCGGACAACAGAATTTTGACCACCAAAAGCTTCCGAAGAGTGAATCCAAGCAAAAGAAGGAAGAAGTGCATTCAACTCAAACCCAACAGGCTTCCTTCGCATTCAAGGCTCTACCTACTGTTCTCCATCCTTCGGCTCATTCAAGAGGAGACTCAGAAATCGAGAAGCCCCACTTCCTCATCTCAAATCTATTTGAGGGCTTCTAACTCAACCTTGCTTATATTATTTCATATTTGCTTTTTTAGAAGCTTCTTCTTGTGAACTTTAAACTCTTATTTTGTATACTTGATTCAATCAGAGGATTGAATGGTTGTAAGGTTTGTTGGTGAGCCAAAGATAAAACCAACGGTATAAGGTTGTGGTTGGTGAACCGGAAAAAACCAACTGGGTTTGATTGTAAATCCGGAAAAACAATCGAGTGGTTCTAGTCGGTGAGCCTGTCAAAACCGACCGAGTTTGTTGTGACCTCGTAAAAACAACAAGTTAGGTTGTGAGCTTGCAAAACAACCGGCTGTAATCTTAGAGATTATAGTGAACTCCCTAGTGCGGCTTGGGAGTGGACGTAGGCGCAAGAGTTGGCTCCGAACCACTATAAACCTTTCTGTGTTTCTATTGGTTGTTGTCTCTTTCTCTCTCTCTTCAGTCATTGCATTTAGGATCTAACTAATTTACTTGCAATAGATTTAGTTAATCACTCATCTTATTTTTAATTGGTTAATATTTAATTAAAACCCAATTCACCCTTCCCTCTTGGGTTGTCTCCTTGGGCAACAGGCACAAACAAAATGGTGGAACTAATTATATGCTGATGCAGGTTGGCGTGCCATCACCTAGCCAACCCTGTATATGTCTCGTGCTACCTTGGACATACCATGCCGTGCCAAAATTATAGAAATAAAAAAAATATATTTTGTTAAAAATATTTTTAAAATTAAATGGTGATAGGCCCATATATTTATAGATTTGAGAAGAGCCTAGTTGCACCTTCTTGCCCCACTTTAAATTTCGACTGTTCTTTGGGTATTGGTTTGTAGCTTCATTGCCCATCTTATATATAACTAAGATGTATATGTATGCACACCTAATATATCAAAGACGTAGTAGAGGTACAGCACTACCTCAAGGTCATTTGTGGCCCATTAGGCTGAGCTAAGATGGGTCTGGTTTATACCTTTCATGCAAACAAATGATGGATCTTCTTTCACAACATCGACGTTTAGATCACATCCTGCACAAATCTTAAAGCACTCCAAACACTTCATTCATCTATCTATACAGATCTCAAAGCGACCATTGCACGATCTAATGACAGATTCGTGTGAAGGTGAATCTTTCTTTTGCACAAAACAACCTCTGTCCAAGCTAAGACCACATACCAACATGTTAAGCGTTGGTGTATGGACCAATGTAAGCTTGGAACAGATGTGTACTAACATGCATGGATTCTGAGACCATCTTCGGTCCAGCAATCTGCCCCAAGCCTGACGGGCACAAATAAATAATTTCAGACCATGGTCCAATCAAAATCCTGACACACAATTATGAGCTTTTCTAGAGTAATCACAAGCCAATAATATTTCGAAGCCCAATTGCTATTCCCAATCATCTGAATCCCAAAAGTCAAATTCAAAACCCTTTGGCCTCTGTTTAGTTATAGGTTCCCCAATATTTGCCCTTATTGGACTCATTGATTGGACTGGTAATCATAACAAGACCAGGAAAACTTTGATGATGGCGTTCATACCATTGAGGCCTGATATGTTTTCACTTTTACAAGCTTATATATATATATATATATATATATATATATATATATATATATATATATATATATATATATATATATATATATATATATATATATATTCGCAATCCACTTGTGATTAGCTAAATCCCCATGCCGTAGTTTTTTTTGATCACATGGGATCCACTAAGAACGCAGGGCCTGAGCTCATGTTACAGAACAACTGTGGCGGAGGACCAGTCCCAAAAAAAAGACTCCTGCCATTCCCATATCCCATTGAAAACCAAGCCTAAAAACCCACAGCCACCAATCTCTAAGGCGCAGGAGAAGGAGCGGAGTCTAGGCTTTAGTTGTCAATGAATCCTGAGGCCCAGCCCATTAGCAAATATGTGGAAAAGTTTTTTTTTGGTAAATATGGCAAAGACGCTTAGAGAACAGCGTCTCAACTTTTTTTAACCAACACAACGAACAAATCTTCCCAAATTTAAAACAAAAGGAAGTATATAATTAGACAAAAAAATTAAATAGTTTTGAATTGCACCTGCTGAGGCTGGCAGCGGTCGTGCGATTTCCTGCTGCCACATCTCATCTTGCTTTCGCTGCGACTGATGGTCGTCGAATGAGAGTTGGCAGAGAGCAGGCCGCCGTACTCCTCCATCCTCTCCAACATCCCTTTCGACAACCCTTCCATCCACCTCCTAAGCATCTCGACCTTTTATTCCCAAAACAAAAAGAAAGAGAGAAAAAAACGAAAAAATTTAAAATAAGAATGGTTACCACCTAAATTGTTCGATCACAACATAATCATAAATAGAAATTTATAGACAAATAACCCCCCAAAAAAAATCCCGAACTGCAGAGTAGCATTACATCGGAAAACCGGCGAGGATGATCGGATTGGAGAGGAGAGTTTTCCTTATCATCTTTCTCCTCGGCAGCGATCTCTCGGACTTCCCTGACGCTGGTCTCGTCCGCCGTCTTCTCAAGCCGCCGCCGGAGCACCGAACCTTGCCGGTCGAAGTTACGCCCGCAGCTCCTCACATTCACCCTCCTCGTACCACTCTTTTCCAGCTGCAACTCCTCCAGCTTCTCCTCCAGCTCCTCGATCTCCTCCTTCAACGCCGTCCCCATGCTCTCACTCCCATCAATCTTCTTACTCCCCTAATTTGAAAGCAACAACAAGATTTCAAATAACAAAGAATGGAAGAGATCAGAACCCAAGATTATAGGCTGAAATGACCTACTGAAATGAGAGTTTCCACGGCGGATCTCAAGGCGGCCTCCATCTGAGCCCGATTCCTCTCCAACTTCCGCAGCGCCACTTCCCTCTCTATGCGTAGAAAATTGGACTCCGCTCGGAGGATCTCCGCCTGAAACCTCCACCTCTCCTCCCCGGAATCCCCGGCGCTATCGCCGGACGACGTCGCTGCCTCCACCCTCGCCCTCCTTTCCGAACCTCCGCCGGCGAACCACCTCTCCTCGTCAAAGAGAGCCCCCAGATTCCTGCTGGACCCCGCCTGCAACCTCGTCGGCCGCGCCTTCGCCGCCGCCAGAGCCGCCTTCGCGGACCGGGACAGCCTGGACCGCCGTGGGAGATGGATAATCCTTGGAGTCGGCGCCGGCTGCGGATGCCAATTCCCTCGTCTCGCCGCCATCGCTTTCCCCGAATGGAAATAACGGAAGCGACCTTTTGCTAGGTGGCTTTCAGGAAAGTAGGTGGCACTTGAAAGAGGGGAAAAAATTAAGACACGGAGGCGAGAGCAGGAGGGGAAAATGACCAGAGACAGACAGGGAGGGGGTTGGGAGCCTTGTGACTGTTTTCTTGGAAAAGACGACATTTTTTAAAAAGGATACGAAACCCACCTCCCATAATGACCAGAATACCACTATTTGCAATCATAGCCATACATCGGCGATCCAGTGATTGACACGTCTAATCACTCAGCCTATCAAATTTCTATGCCCAGGGATGTTTGTAGGAGTTCTCAGTCCGAGAAAGCAAACGTGTCCAGTTAACCCGAACCGACCCTGCCAGATCGACTTCAAAATTAGATTCGTTGCACACATGATCCCAACCCGATCTAAATGACCCATTGTTTCTAAATTACTTTGTTTGTACCTGACTTGATCATATGCTAAATTGGATCGAGTCTAATATTAAAATCTATACATGAAATCAAGTCAGATCTAAACCAAGCATGTCTTGGTCTAACCCAATCTAACCTATTGCAACTTTAGTGCTCGCACTTTTTTTGGTAAATCAAATGAATTGAGTATAGATACATTCATGAGAATAGTGGTAGTTGAAGAATTCTTTGACATGGACCCACTACGGTTAGCCATGCAAGACACCATTCATTTAGATGCACTAATCTTCTTTATAAATATGTGCAATCTCAATAAAGAGCAACTTGCCTATCATCCCGCCAACAATTCTGTAAAAAAGAATGAAGTCTGGCATCGACAGAAGATGGATAAAGTCTAATAACTATCAAAGAGTCTTTCTCCAACTAAGCATGAAAAGTTCTTAATGCCAATGCAGCACAAGTCAGCCTCTCTCATACCGTGCGCAGTTTCATTATTGAAATGGTGGTATCAAAAAGTTTGACGCCACATGCAACCGATGGAGCTGGTAATTTTTTTTTTTTTGGTAAAGTCTACTCCATCGCAAGCATCTCTTTTCTGTGTACCACCGTTAACGTTAACATTGAAGCAGTAGATGGGGACTCTCAACAAAAATGAATAGCATATGATGTAGATATTATGGAAAGAGCCGCAAGTTGCTCCGGGTATCAACGGTCCCCTCAATCACTTGACTGGAGATACTCATTAGCAAAATCGAGAGTTGAGGATTGGTATAGGGGTAGAGTGGGAAGGCAAAAGGTTGATTGTCGTCCTCGTAATCCCACGCAAGGAGGGGGCTGCGGTCTGGGAGACGTACAGAGCTGATTCAGTTCAAGGGGTAGGGATTCGTGGCGGGCAGCCATCAGGTGCGGACTATTAATGCCATCCGTGCCATTGAAGACTGTTCGTTAATTAAATATTTATTTCAAACTGAAAGAAAGGTATTAGTGTTCTCTCGATTGGCACGAGATGCTTGTGTCAGTCCCGGTAAGCCAACGGCAGCTTTAATTAAAAATGGGAGAGCAAGCAAAATAGTAGGAGGAGAGCTGATGCTGGTATAATTGCTTAGGGTATATTAAAATTTAAACAAAAAATTGGTTAATACCTAGGAGAGTTCGAAAGAAAAGTATACTACACTAGCTAAAAAAATACTTTTGATATTATAAATATTTATAAACCTAACCCCGGTATAAATTGCAGCATCGAATCTCAGCATTGTCCAAAGAAATTTCACCTCAGTGATGGCCGAATGTCACTCAAGTCCAACTGAGCAATAGAAAAATGATACATATCTTATTGAAGACCGTGTGAGGACAAGTATTCCTTTGTGTACTTATCTTGGTTGATGAAGATTCCTTCCTTAGTTTGCTTGATTTGAAGTCCAAAAAAAAAGTTGAGTTCTCCCATCATGCTTATCTCGAACTCATCCTGCATCAACTTAGCAAATTCTTTGCAAAGAGAATCATCAGGAGCACCACATATAATGTCATTTACGTATATTTGTACTACTAGAAGATTTTTATTCTTCTTCTTTAAGAACAATGTTTTATCAACATTTTCTCTATTAAAATTATTATCCAGTAAAAATTTACTTAACCAATCATACCAAGCTCTAGCTGCTTGTTTTAAACCATACAATACCTTATTTAATTTAAAAATATGATCTGAAAATTTATGACTTTCAAAACTAGAAGGTTGCTTTATGTATACTTGCTCTTCTATATAGCCATTTAGAAAAGCACTTTTTACATCTATTTGATATAATTTGAAATCCATATGGCATACAAATGTAAGCAATAGTTTAATAGCCTCAAACCTAGCAATAGGAGCAAAGATTTTCTCAAAATCAATCCCTTCTTCCTGATTGTAGCCTTTAGCTACTAGCCTAGCTTTGTTCCTTATTACTATTCTATTTTTATCTACTTTATTTCTAAAGACCCATTTAGTTTCAATAACTGAATTATTTTTAGGTCTTTTAGTTAATGTTCATACTTCATTTCTTTCAAATTGATTTAACTCTTCTTGTATTGCATTAATCCAATTTTCATCATGTTCTGCTTCTACAAAAGTTTTAGGTTCTATTTGAGATACAAAAGCAAGATAATTATTGATGTTCTTTAAGGAGGATCGAGTTCTTACCTCTTGCGATGGATCACCTATAATCAAATTCTTAGGGTGTCCATGTCCATACCTCCATTCTTTAGGTAGGTCCTGGTATTGTGGTTGACTCTGATCATCTTTCTTTTCTTCTTCAGCTTTCTTTGATGCATCTTCTTGTTCTTGAGCTGGTGCATCCTGGATAATTAGCTTTTCAAGCTCCAATGTACCTGCATCATCATTAAAAACATCTTCTTTCCTAGAAGATTTGCTATCAGACTCATCAAAAACAACATTCACTAATTCTTCAACAACGAGAGGCCTCTTGTTGAAGACTCTATATGACCTGCTAGAAATAGAGTATCCTAAATATTGGGAACCCTAGTATTCGCATGCATATATTTTTAAAGATTTTACAGCGAATGAATTAAACTATTTAATTTCTATGCATGCTAGAGATCATATCTCTACAACAAAAATAGATCTAAAACTTTAAACATTTAATCTAAACAAGTATGCATGATTCTATGTCTAACATGCAGTCATGCAGAATTTCAGCAACCTAGTTGATTTCTAATTTTAATTTCTAATAAGATCAGATCTCATACCTTTTTGCTTTGAGAACTTTGATGATTCTTTGATCACCTTGTGTAGCCGCATACGCGTCCGGCCTCTAAGGATAGTACATGCGAAGCTCTGAAAAGATTCACAACTGCAGGAGAGCTAGCTTGTGCAGAGGTGTTGCAGTGGCTGAATTTTTCTTTCTCGAAGCACTCAACTTTTGATTCTTCTTTGAGAGAATGAAGAATGGAGATGAAGGAGAAGGAGGAGGAGAGAGGGCGGCTGGCTCTCAGAATTTTTTTAGAATTTAGAACCCTTTCTAAAGACCATCTCATGCAAACCCTAGGCATGGGAATCTTTTTATAGCCAAAAGACCCCCCATGCCTCACACCTCTTTTGGCCAATAAATTTGGCTGATAAAATTTCCAAAAAATTCTGATGAATCGGCAGCTAAGAGATGAACAAATTCTCTTTTAATATTATGCCATGAATCCCTAAAAATCAGGATGTCATTGCACCCCAAACTTCAGTCGCATGCCACCCTGCTTGATGCGCCATGCAGTCCCTACAAATTAGGGATTGGATTTCTATCTTTTTACGAAGATTTGAGGCGCCATATTTTTTTGCAAAATAGTCTCCCGCCTCCTCTTTCCTTACACCAAAAATTGGCCAAAAATAAAGAGGATAGGCACTACTACTTTTAGGGATAAGGATGAGGTGTCTTTCTTCTCTAAGAAAGAAAACTAGGGTCCTAAAATTTAGGGATTCTTCTTCTTATCAATTTCTAAATTTTTGAACTTAGAATCCTTATTAAATAAGAACTTTTAATAGGCTTAGATAAGCCCAATCCAATTGGGTCAAGTCCGATTAATTGGATCGAGCCTAATCAACTCGGATCGAACCCAATCCAATTAGGTCAAACCCTGATATTGCCCAAATTGAATTTTATTCAATTTGGCTTAACCTAAGCTCAATCATTCAATCAATTGAGTTCATTAGCAATCTAATTACTTATTAATCCTTTAATAATTCAATAATTATTTTACTGCAACTTTTGCTTATGGTAATTTGTCAATCGAATTGACCGATGTACCCCTGGACGATTCTTAATCGTCGATCAGCCATTTGATCAGCCTACAAACTTCTATGCTTGTAACCCCATAAGTTCGAACCTAAGCCAGTAGCATGAGAACGACTTTCTGTACTAATCGAAGTGACCATCTAACAATGGTATCCGATGTCCAAATAGGCCGAATAATTGCAAAGCAATATTCTAAAACCCTTGGACTATGGATGCCGTATAATTCATTTCTATGACACCAAATGCCTAGGATGACTTCAGAGTTCTGTCAACTCGTTAATGAGTGCATCTAAAAATGTGTTTCAACTTTACTAATCCTACGACTCCTCACGAGGATTACTCTGGCCAAGGTTTTGCTAAATTGACACAAGGATATTATCTACTATCACCAGAAGGGGTCAATTCCATCTTGACTCACACACCGACTTTGCAAGTACTTGACTGCACCTAGTAACCTTCCGTCACTGAATTAGAAACTTAGAAGTCCGGTACCAAAGTACAGTGAGTTGCTTTCTAGTCACCATGGTGATCTCAGGTCGGAGGGACACACATACCCATATCCACTCGGAACATCTCTTGACAGTAGAGTATTCCGAAACTAGCACATTCAGTGAAGTGTACTCCTATACTTCATCTGTGTGGCATATCAGTGTCTCTACACTCCTTGGTTAAGAGAACAACCAATGATATGACACACAACGACTTATTCTTGATAATGCTATTGTCCTACTAATAGCACATCGTTTGGTCACGAGCAAGTTTAAGGACTCATAGATAAATTCTCTTTTATCTTTTAAAGAGTCCTAAAGACTTCATCACATTACAAGAGTTCAAGAAGATGTACAAAATATATGCGATGAATAATGCCAAATAATCTTTTATTAATTCATTAATTTATATACAATTCAATCATCAACAGGCTAACGATTGACTTTTAGGACATAATTCTCAATACTAAAAAGATACCTTCATCTAACTTGGCATCAAATTTACTTAATTTCTTCTTGCCATTATTTAGAATAAAACATCGACAACCGAAAACTCAAAAATATTTCACAATTAGAGTCTTATCTTTCCAAAGTTCATAGGAAGTTTTCTTTGTAATTGTGTGGATCAAAACATGGTTTAAAATATAACAAGCAGTGTTCACAGCATCAGCCCAAAAGTACTTCAAAAAATCTGACTCACAAAGCATATTGTGAGCCATTTCTATCAAGATTCTATTCTTTCTTTGAACAACCCTATTTTTTTGAGGTGTTCTAGGAGTGGAGAAATTGTGAGAAATACCATTTTCATTACAAAATTCTTCAAAGTGCTAATTTTCAAATTCAGTTCCATGATCACTACGAATAGAAACCAAAGTAGTATTCTTTTTGGTCAAAACATTTTTGTAATACTTTAAAAATGCTGAAAATGCTTCATTTTTATGTGCATGGAATGAAACCCAAGTGTACCTTGAGAAGTCATCCACAATCACTAGACCATACTTTTTTCCTCCTAAGCTTTCAGTCCTAGTAAGTCCAAATAGATCCATGTGGATGAGTTCTAAGGGCCTAGAAGTTGAAACAATATTCTATGATTTAAAAGATGTTCTTGTTTGCTTACCTAACTGACATGCATCACAAATCTTATCTTTTTCAAAAGTTAATTTTAGCAAGCCTTTGCTAACCCCTTTTTAACTAATTTTGAAATCAAATTCATACTTGCATGTCCTAATCTTCCATGCTATAACCAACTAGTCTCATTTACTTTGGCCTCCCTAGCAACTAGGCATTGACCATTCTTCATGGCTAGATCATCAAAATCAATCATGTAGATATTTTCATGCCTATATCCTATGAGTACAATATTATTATCCTTGGAACTAGTAATTATGTACACCGATAACTTAAAAGAGACTTTAAAAGCTTTATTGCAAAACTGACTAATACTAAGTAAATTATGTTTTAGATCATTAACTAACAAAACATTATCTATAAAAATAGATAGAGTGATACTAATTTTACCCTTTCCAATAATGTAACCTTTACCATTATCACCAAATGTCACTACTCCACTATCTTTGGATTTCAGGATGATGAATTGGTCTTTATCACCTGTCATGTGTCTTGAACAGCTATTATCAAGATACCATAGCCGATTCTTCTCATTAGCTGCAAGACACACCTACAAACCAGATCAAGTATCTAATTTAGGTACCCAAGCTATCTTGGGTCCTCTAGGGTTAGTAACCATGGTTCCTTTTGGAACCTAAATCTTTTTGATTTTATGTATGCCATTATATTTGATTTGTTGTTAAGTTTTCTGAAATCACACTCATAAGCTTTATGCCCTACCTTGTTACAACAATAACAGATTATATTTTTATTCTTAGATTTTACAAAAAAAATCTATAGATATTTTTGTTTTCTTTTTGTTCATCTCCTAATCCTACTTTATCATAAACAGCTTTTTGACTATCTAGAAGTATATTTAATTTATTTGAGCTAAGAGTGAATCTATCTACTAAAAATTTATATTTCTCCATTTTTTTCTTTCGTTCAGTATTTTCTTTAATCAAGATTTCAGTTTCATTAGTTAATTTTTTACTTAACATTTCAAAATCATTAGATAGTTTTAGTTTTTCACCAATTAGGGTTTGATTTTCATTTTTCTAGTTTTTGTTCTTGTGAATAAGTTTTTTATGTTCATCCATAAGATCTAAGAAGGCATTATGCAATTCATCAACAGTGAAATCACAATTGAGTTCAGAATTTACCTAATCGTTGTCATGAGCCATGAAGCAGATCTGAGCTATATGCTGCTGCTCCTCCTCATTTGAACTTGACTCCTTGCTTTCACTCCAGCCATGAAGGCTTTCTTCTTTAACTTCTTTGAGGCCTTCTTCAACAATGGACAATCAATCTTGAAATGTCCGAGCTTCTTAGATTCGTAACAGATGAGCTGATCTTTTTCTTTTTCCTTCTCCTTCTCCTTTTCTTTGCTAAAGTTACCCTTGGAGAAGGGCTTCTTCTTGTAAAAGCCTTTCTTCTTCCTCATGAACTTTCTGAATTTTCTTGCAAGCATCGCCATTTCTTCTTCATTGTGTTCTTCTTCCTCATCAAAGTCATCTGTCTCATTGCTTTCTTCAGCAACAATAGACTTTAGGGCAATGGTCTTTTTTTTCTTAATCTCTTTTTTAGAATTTTGTTTCATTGTCAACTCATGAGTCATGAGTGATCCTAGAAGCTCTTCCAACTAGAAAGTATTGAGGTCCTTCGCCTCCTGAATTGCCGTCACTTTGGCCTCGCACATCCGAGGTAGAGACCTGAGAATTTTACAGACTAATTCAGAGTTAGAATAAGATTTACCTAGACTTTTAAGACCATTTTTTGTAGGTGTAAATCTAGTAAATATTTCATTTATAGATTCAGTGGGTTCTATCTTAAACAGTTTATATTTGTGTACAAGCATATTTATTTTAGATTTGTTAACTTGATTGGTATCCTCATGAGTAACCTTTAATCGATCCCAAATTTTTTTAGCTGAAATGTATGTTGAAATTCTGTTAAATTTATTTGCATCAAGTAAGCAGTAAAGAACATTCATAGCCTTGGCATTGAGCTGGGCTATCCTTTTGTCATTGTCATCCCAATCTTTTACGGGCTTAGGGACAACCATGCCATCTATGCTAATTGTGGGCGTGTGTGGTCCTTTGATTATGATGCTCCATAGATCATAATCTAGTGCTTGGATAAATATCCTTATCCGTGCTTTCCAATATATGTAATTTATACCACTAAATAGGGATAGTCTATTAGTTGACTGTCCCTCAGCTAGAGAACTACCGACTTGGGCTGCCATGACTTTTGACTCTTGATCGTTAGATCAATAATTAATACTAGAACACGAGGTTTTGATACCACTTATTGCCCAATGTGACAACCCAAGGGGGAGAGGTGAATTGGGTTTTGTAAAATTTATGATCCTAATTATCTTATAGATATGTGCACAATTTAACCTATGTGAAAGCTGTAAATGCAGTGGAAGCGAATTAATATAAATGAGCAAGTAATTAAACTAGAGTAACTACACAATACAAGAAGGTAAGTAAAGGAAGGTGTGAAAAGAACACAATCCAGACACCAACAAATATAGTAGTTCGGTGCACTCCAAGGCACCTACATTCATTCCTCAAGAATCTTCTTGAGAATTTACAGTAGATTACAGCTGGATTGTTTTATCGAGCTCACAATCCAAAAATCTACACCGTTGGTTTTCTAGGCTCGCCAACAAAATTCTAACCGTTGGTTTTCCGGGCTCACCAACAAAACCTATAACTTCGTTGGTTTTGAGGCTCACCAACAACCCTTACAAAGAGAGTAAACAGTTCAGAATTTTAAAGCTCCTTAAATGAGCAAATAAAACTATTATGATCTAAAGAGGAAGGAAAAGAATGATGTCGCTTGAAAGCACTTTGCTTTTTTTCCTTGCTGAGATTGTTTCACGCTTTAATAGGATAGTTGAGCTCTTGAATGTACTTGAAATCTCTACTCAACACTCTTCTTTTTGGCCTTAATTGAAGCAACGAATAAACTCTTGGGTTTTAAGCTCTTTTTTTTGAATGCACACTTGATATTCCAGAAAGATTCTTCTTTCATATGAACAATAGCTTTTAAATACCTCTCCAACTTCTAAATAGCTGTTACTAGCTGTTGGATTGAAGAAAATAACCGTTTATAGCCATTAGAGCCTTCAAAAAAGCTTCTGTGCAAACAGCCATTAGGCTATCAGATGAGCTATGGTCGACTCGAGCAGATCTGGGGTTGGCTCGATCAGTGGTGCGGAAGAACAATCTTTCTATTATGATTGGTCGGGTCGACTCGAACAGTGGTTGCAGAAAAACAAGTTTTCTGTTATGACTGGTGGGGTTGACTCGAACTTTTGGTAGGTTGACTTGAATCCGTGCCAATGTTCAGGGCGTGCCGGGGTCGGCTCCAAACTTTCTGGGATCGGCTCGAAACCTTTTGTTGAGTTCTTGCAAGTTTTTTTAATTGAGTAGCAAAGCTTATCAAGAGCATTTGAATTCTTTCTTCTTAAACACTTATATACTAAATCATCTGAAACATTTAATTTAAAAGCATTAGTACAACAAGATGACCTCAATGGCTTTGTAAACATCAAAATCACACTAGGATCAACAGAGAGCTAGTTAAGATGTATTATTAAAAATTAGGCATATAATAGCTAAGGACAATGAGGTCCATCACTAGCATATCCAAAAACTATGCCTTATGTAACGAACATTTGGCACATGCAGTGTGCGCGAACAATGATATATAATACCTACAAGAAAAGGGGGTTAAGGGACAATAGATCGAGGAACTTGCCCAACTGAGACTCTCCAAAGAAGATGGTGATAAGTGGAAGTAATTCGGAGGGATACCAAGTGGTACATAGGGCACTCATAAAGAGAATATATATGTGCGTATGTATGTGCGTGTGTGTGTATATATATATATATGAAAATTTGTGACTTCACGCTTGACTAGACTCAATCCTTTGCAATTATATATAGTGTATAGATATTTATGCACAAAAGAAGAAACATAAATGAATATAATCCCTCAATGGATCTTATGTAAAAAGGCTCAAGAAATTGGCAGTATAATAGAAAAATTAAATAAAATCTCCTCGGTGGTGTTCTAATTATATATATATATATATAATGGAAGGAAAATGATCTGAAGGAGATCAGGACTGCCATTGATATAAGAATTCTTATTTTCCAGTATAACTAATTTCTCTCTTAAGATGATTCACCTTATCCTTGGAATCTAGAATTAGCCGTGTCATCACCTTCCCCGATTTCTGGAAACACTCCCTTCCGCCATAAATTTAAATGCCCTGCCATGATGAACTTATCATGTTGATATATGATCTTCCGATGTCCAAAGAAAGCTTAAAAGTCGATAATAATCATTATTAGAACTGTAATAAACTCAATTTTGAAATGTCTTTCAATTATTAAAAGTAAAACTAAACTCATAACGAAATGGAAAAAAGAATGCTGTTATTTGTAAGGAAGTAAACACGTACTACTTAATCCTACAAGCATTCTCTCGTGAGAATAATAGAATAGAAACTTTGTGTATGAGTCTCTTCTTCCTGCCCGACTCCATGAACTATATATATTTTGGAGCTTGGGATTACTAGCTCTGTAATGGTCCAATATTACTAACGAGAAAAAAATGACTAATCAAATATCAAATGATAAAAAAATTAATAATCAGCCAATATGTCAGAGTAGAACTTTAACCCACAATCTAAGATACAAACTTGAGCCGGGAACTAGCTTGGCTCATTCCAAAACAGAGTTTTTAAAAGTTATAAAATCTTCATAAAATTTAAAATAAAACAAAGGAAACAAAGAACGTTCGAAATATGTTGCGAATGGATCGGAGTCCTCTCTACAGAACTAGAGATTTCCGGATTTTGAACATGAGCTATCCAACTACTACTCAGATGTTCCTAGATCAAGTGGATTCCTCATCTTACACAGGAAGTTGTGATTGCAATACACCGCTTTCCTCTCAATCGAAGATTTTAAAAGTGTTACTAAAAACCAATGTTCACTATACAATATTGAACTGCTCATGCATGCTTGGCCATACTGTGGGTGAACCTACAGGGTCCTGCCTCTCAGTTCGAAAAATTAGATGAGGAAGAAGGAGGAGGAGAAGGAGAAGGAGAAGGAGAAAGAAAGGGAGACAGCAAGAAAGAGAGAGAGAAAAAAAAAAGAGAAAAGGGGGAGAGAGAGGGGGGGATTGAAGGCTCTTACAGAGGCGTGCTTAAAAGCTCTCCTTATTTCATTTTCAAATAGAGAATTCTATTTATTTTTTACTCTTTTGTTACAATAAAAGTGGCAAATCATTTTCCAATTTTAGTTCAATTTTTTTTTAAAAAATAGTAGTATATTCTGAAATGTTACCATATGAATCTATACTATACCATATTGATCGATATGAATTTCGATATCGGTCCAGTTCAATTTACTTAAAATCATATTTAGAAATTAAGCATCCTTAGTTTTCCGGCGAACTTGAGAGACCCTGGCATGTGAACTCCACCCTATGCCTCTTAAATGATGGGTCTTATTATGTACAACCAGGCATTGACCTGTGTGAGAGAGGGAGGCATGGACCTCCGTGTGTGAGCGAGAGGGCTGCAGCCCATCATACGCTCTCTAAAAGACAAAAAGAAGTGAGTAGTAATATTATATTAACAAAGGGTAAAGGGATGGTTTTAAGCCAGGGAGGTGGCCCACTATTTGGCAGGGACAGTGAATATTAAAGAACCCCCTGCATCTACTTCGATTTAATTTCCTGTCCACTTGGTTAAACTTGATAACCTGCTCATGGATTCCGATTCTGTACCATATATTAATTAAGATGTCTGGCCGCAGCTGGGGAGGGGGACCTCCGGAGCAGAGTGTTCATGGTTGCAGCATCCTCCTCACCTGCACCTCGGTAACTCCCTTGTCATCCTATTCTTTTTCAAACGCATGTTCTCCGGTTCTCAAAATCTTTTCACGTACCACTAACTCTAACAGGTTGAAAGCAAACCTAGCTTGGTGCCGTTTATTTAAAATAATGGCGTTATAGCCATTTACAATGATTCGGTAACTCCCGCTACATTAAATATATAGCAATGAAACCATTACAGTAAGTTATTTAGCATTATAGCAGTCCATTATAACATATATAACAGCCAGTACTTTTTACTTATATATTTTTCTAATGTTAAGAGAAGGAAAATAAGGAAGAAGGTGAAACCTCTGTATATTGGATTGTATATATGATGCAATAACTCCCATTATATTAAATATATAAAATTGAAACCATTACAATAAGTTCTTTAGCATTATAACAGTCCATTATAACATATATGACAACCAGCATATTTTATTTATATTTTTTTTAACGTTAAGAGAAAAAAAAATAAGGGAGGAGGAAGAAGATGAACTCTCTGTATATTGAATTGGAGATATGATTCAGTAACTCCCATTATATTAAATATAAAACTGAAACCATTACAATAAGTTCTTTAGCAATATAACAGTCCATTATAACATATATAACAGCCAGTATCTTTTATTTATATATTTTTCTAATGCTAAGAGAATGAAAACAAGGAAGGAGGAAGAAGATGAAATATCTGTATATTGAATTGTATATATGATTCAATAAGTACCATTATGTTGAATATATAAAACTGAAACCACTTCAATAAGTTCTTTAGCATTGCAACAGTCCATTATAGCATATAGAACAGCCAATATCATTTATCTATATATTTTTTGAAATAAAGTATTACTTTTAAAAAATTCAAACTTTTCGTAATAAATTCCGCTTCAAACGTGAAATTATTGTTCAAAAAATATTCTTTATCCAATAAAAAGTGAATGGACAATATTTTTTTTTTTTATTACTGCATGTTAATTTCCATTACAACACCAGAACAATAGCAATAATATAATCAAAATTTTACTTTTTGAGATAAATAAAAGCCATTATGTCCATTATGATGATCATTCGTGAGGGTTGCATATAATGGCATAACACATTAAATTTTACTGAAAAGCTTAAAAATAGTTTGGATCTTGGTGAAGATTCTTCTATTTCTTGCCCACCACGAGCCAACAAAAAATGAGTGACAGCCTCCAAGCCTCACTTCGAGTTGTGGATCGAGCCATTTCACCCTAGGAGCGAAGAGAAGGAAGGTTCCAAATTTGAATGCAACATTTTGAAACTCCAAAGTCCCTCAAAGTGAAGACAAGGAAGTCCAACCTTTAAAGCATTCCAGATGGATTGAGAGGAGCAAGAAATCAGGTGGTCTGTGGTTTCAGATCTTCTTGAACACAGCGGACATCATGTTGGAGCTGGCCAATTACATTTAGTAAGATTTTGCCGAGGACTCGATTATAGTAAGTCATCCAGAATCACATCCTTCGGCTTCAGTTGATGAAACTTGGGCTTTGTTTATGTAACTGGTGAAAGAGTAGATGCCCTACAAGCCAATCGTAATATGTATTGTGAAGGATTTTCTTTTGATTGTCCAAATCATGTACATGACATTTAATATAAATAAAGACATTGTGTTTCATCATATGCTGTTGATTATATTTGTGATGAACCCCTTAGATTAAGGCAATGATTTTGAGGCTATGATGAGATCATACTAGTGAGACCTAAAATCCTAAAATCCTAATCTTAAATATTTTCAGTCATTGGTACTTGTGGTTGCACAACAAAGCAACATATTAAAATATGCCATAAGCATCTCTATGCACCAAGACAGTATAACATCAGTCCTCATTGAAAGTCTAGTGGTTGCACAACAAACTAGCATGAATTTTGACATAATAATGTCGAGGCATGAAGGAAGAATATCAGTAGTATTTTATCAACATTAAGCTTATCCATAATAGGCAATCAAACAATTGGCCAGGTAAGCAGATGGGAGGCTCCTCTTACTCAGAGAGTAAGGTCCTAATTAAGTAACCACCTTTAGTGCTTTCCTTAGACACCAATTAGATTAATTGTTCTAGAATGGGTCAGCTTAAAGTTTTTCAACACTATGACTTAATATAATGTTATTGAGGGCTTACTGGTCTCATGCACATTCTATAATTATAACATATTGAACATATGTCTTTGTATATGCTATAACAAATTATATATCTATCTCATAGCATATATAAATCATAACCAACTATCATGCATCATAGCTATCTCATAGCATGTATAAATTATTACCAATTAACTATATCAATTAACATATCTTCATATGAAAATTCATATCATGAAATTTATAACATAATACTATCTCATATCATATATACAGCATGGCTATCTCATAGCATGTACAAATTATTACCAATTGATTGGATCAATTAATATGCTTCAACATATCTTCTTATAAAAAATTCATATCATGACATTTTATTATATATCATATAATATATGAATCATATAATTCAACATTCCTCTAAACATATGACATTACTATCTCATAGTAATTTAACAATTATACATCATGCATAATCACCTGATTGAACCAATTAAGGGTGGCTCTGATACCACTGAAGGGTTCTAGCATGCTATAATGGGCAGCGGAAGCTAGGAATTTTAAAAATTTCTTGATAAAGTTCCTTAACATAAAACCCTTATAAGCCAAGATCACCTTAATGGAAGCAATCAAATAATATAATATAAATGGAGAAATAGAAGAATACCTCTAACGCTAATCCAATGTGCAGAATTTTCACTAGGTGCCCAAGTGTTCACCCTCCAATGTTGATCCACACGAAAACTTGATTTAAGTCTTAAACTCCAAAGACTTTGATCCTTAATGCAGAATTCTTCTAAAGAACTCTAATGGCTTGCTTTCCTTTCTTTCTATTTTTCTTTAACCTTCTAAAATCACTTCTAATCCTTTTGTCCTAAAGAAGACCACCTTGTCTTGGCTTAGGACACACTAGAAGCAATGCTAGAAAGAAAGAAACTAATGTAAGAAAGAAAGAAGAGAGGAGTGGGGTGGAGTTGGAATGATGAAACCCATGGAGTGCTAGCCTATTTATAATAGGTGTAGGGATGCATCTCCAAGGGATGCATCCCATCCACACATCCTCTCATGAAAGGGCATCATCTAAAGGGCCATATCAAATAAGAGGAGGTGTAGATCAAGTGAGGAGGTGTATCAAATGATATGTCCTTTCATGTGGTGCCATATTTTGACCAAGTCAACATCACATGCTAATCACATGTCCATCACGCCTCACCTCTTGATCTTTCATGATGATGATCCAAGGGCTCCAATGCAAGGCGCCATTCACTTGACCCATTATGTCTTTATCCAATGGTGGGATTAAGATCCAATGGTCAATTATGGTAGCTATCCTCTAACTCAATCCAATTGGGTTAAACCAACTCTCCATTATGTCTTCATCCAACGGTAGATCAAAATCTAACGGTCTAGATTGAATGATTTATTAAATCTAATCCAATTAGACTCAAACCAAGCCAATTAGGTGCCAACTCTTGGCTAACCCATATTAGAACATGATCTAATCAAATTAGATCGATTAAGAATCGGATTCGAATCCAATTCGAATCAAGAGCTAAGGATTTGCAACACCTGCTAGGATGTCTATCTTGCAAACATGATCTAATCCAATTAGATCCTTAATAAGTTTTCTTGTGTGTGATCCATTGGGTTCCATACTTAGCTAGCAATAGGTGTGAGTGCGAGTTGACCCAACTTGATTAGAACTCTTCTAATCGATTTAAGTCCAAACTGCGCGAACCTGAACTTAACAATTAGAATCCTTTCTAATTGGTGATCGAATTAAACTCTTTAATTCGATCAAACCTATAAGACAAGATTGACGTCTAGCAACGTGTCATGTCTACCCGAAAAATATGGAATTTGGTAGAAATACCAAAAATACCCTTCAGTGGCAAGTTACCGTGCAATTCAATCCTTTAAACAAACTGCATCCCGAATATGTATATGAGTATGAATATATGTCAAACTCAATTTCATATTCATATATTTCTCTATCTTCTAATGATAATTCGAATAATGAAATATTAGAAACTCTTTCTAATTTTTATTGTGCTTTGATCAAAGGCTTCCTGAATTATCATATGATTAGAATAAATAGGATGCGATCTTCTCTTACTAGAAGTGATTAATTCCTTGTTGACCTACTCATAACCTTCGTTCACATTCCACCATATCCAGAAGACCTCGTACATAACTTATTGTCATGAATGAGTGGTGTTGCCCAAAAAGACAATCCAAGAGAGGGGGGTGAATTGGGTTTTAAGTAATTATTGCAATTAAAAAACTTTGTGAGTAACTAATTAATACTTATTGCAAGTGGATTAATTAGTTTACTATATGCAGTGAATGAAGGGAATGGAAGAGACAATGAAACAATCACAAACACAAGAGATTTTATAGTAGTTCGGAGCTAACCCTTGCTCCTACGTCCACTCCCCAAGCTTCACTTGGGAGTTCACTATAATCCTTCGGATTACAGCCAGTTGTTTTACAAGCTCACAACCCAACTTGTTGTTTTACGAGATCACAACGAACTCGGTCGGTTTTCACAGGCTCACCGACTAGAACCATCCGATTGTTTTTCCGGGATCACAATCGAACCCTTACACGTTGGTTTTACCCTCGGCTCACCAACCAACCTTAACACCCTTGATTCAATTCCCTGATTGAATCAAGTAAGAAAAGCAGTTTTAAAAGAGTACAAGGATAGCTTCTTGAAAAGCGTATATAAACAATATGAACAAAGAAGAGTTAGAAGCCCTCAAACAGATTTTTGGATGTGGAGAAAGGGGCTTCTCAAACTCTGCAACTCCTCTTGAATGTGCTGAAGATTTGCTGTCAGAAGGGTTTGAATGTGAGGGAGACGTTTGGAGGATGGACTTCAATGCACTTCTTCCTTCTTTCTCTTGTAGTTACTCTTTAGAAGCTTTGGTAGGTGGAAATCTCTTTTGCTTTGAATGGAGTCTCTCCCTTGGTGTCTATTACTGTTCAATCTGGCTATTTAAGCAATCCCCATAGAAAACTAGCCGTTAAACTCACTTTTAGGGCCGTTCTGCACAATCTGCAACTCCAGACACAGTGTCCGTTGGGATCGGAGTCGACTCGGCTGTTGCTGGAGTCGACTCATGCTTTACTGGAGACGACTCGCCCACTGTTCAGGATTTGAATTAAAGTGCTGTCCCGTTCTGGAGTCGACTCGGCCAAACTTGGAGTCGACTCGCTAATATCCGGAGACGACTCTGCCTTCTGGAGACGACTCGTTTTCAGGGATCCAAAGATCTTTCTTTCGGGTTTACTTCCTCGAGTCGACTCGGATTCTCTTGGAGTCGACTCGGCTCTCAGAGCCTAAAAACTGGTCTTCTGTCTTGGAGTTGAACTGCCTCGGAGTCGACTCGGACTTTGCTGGAGTCGACTCGGCTCTCAGAGCCTGAAAAACTGGTCTTCTGTCTTTGGAGTTGAACTGCCTCGGAATCGACTCGGACATTGCTGGAGTCGACTCGGCTCTCAAACACCGAAGTTGGCTCTCTGACTTTTAGTCTTGCATTCCTCTGAGAGTCGACGCTTGCTTTTTGGAGCCGACTCGCCAACCGTTGGAGTCGACTCGAGTTCTTCTGGAGTCGACTCGGCTCTCAGAGTCCAAAAACAACTTCTCGGTCTTTCTGTCTATTACTCCTTAGAGTCGACTCGGAACTATCGGGGGTCGACTCGGCAAGCATCGGAGTCGACTCGAATTCTTCAGGAGTCGACTCGGTGATAGGGTCTGAGATTCATCTTTCTGTCCTGCTGTCTGTTCTCAATCGGAGTCGACTCGCAGTGTGCCGGAGTTGACTCGAGCCTGTGCCAAAATATCTGAAATACTTGGAGTCGACTCGAAATCCTCCAGAGTCGACTCGAGGTTCAGCCCTTGACTTAAGCTGATTTTCACTTGCACTCAAAAGAGGATTCTTACAAATTTTGCTTGATATGCTGGATTGAATTCATTAGTATAACATAAAATATACTCAATGGCTTTGTGCTCATCAAAATCAAATAGGGTTATAATCAATCACTCCACAATCTTCCCCTTTTTGATGATGACAAAACATTGAATATTTTTGAAGGGAATTGCTCAGTCATTCAGTAAAAGTTTTGAAATGAATTCAAATGTCTGGTTATTTTAATCTATCCAGAATTGAAAGGTATGGATCAGTAAATCCTGAAATTAAAGCTCCCCCTTTTATTTGGAATTATATAAGCCTTCATATCATGCAATCAATTGTTTGGCTTATATGTAGTTAATGATTTTGCTTTCTTAAGATTTCAGATTCTCCCCCTCAACATATGCATTCAATTTTGTTTAGATTCTCTGAATTTTCTTTTAATGTCTTGAAGCTTTTGAGCTTAAATTTTTGGTTTTAGAGAAAAAGTCTGACAATTTGTTCTTGAGTATGATTTAATTAATCTCCGAATATCCCCTGAATAGATTCTGGAGATTACTCCTTTAGGAGCCCCAACAGAGAGATAATGAGCCTCGAGGTATCAAATCCACTTAGAACAAATTACGTTTTGCTTTAAGGGTTTTCTTTCTTTACATTTCAAAACATCACATTTTCAATTCATATCATTTTCTCCCCCTTTTTGTCATCATAGCAAAAAGAAGCGCAGAACACAGAAAAGTATTGCACAGTTTTGTAAGAAGGTGTCTACTCATTGTATCGATGCTAATTTGAGTACAATTGTAATTACATATCAAAAGAAGTCCTCAAGGGACTGTACATCATAAAGTAAAAAGAACAAAAACACTAGGATTTCTTTGTGGTGGAGGATGTGGCTCCCTTGCTCAGTCTAGTGTGTTTGATGACCATGCTTAACCCCTCATTGATGTTCCCCAGTTGTTCGAGAATCTCCGAGGTGGTTCTAGACTGAGTCGAAGAAATGTTGTTCACACTCTCCTGGAGAGTGTCAAGTTTGAAGATCAGTACATTGGCTAGTCTCTCTGCACCCCGACTCTGGTTGCCTAGCTCATGTCTGATGCTATCTCGCATCTCCCTTGTGTCGTCCTTGACGTCACTTATGTTCCAATATTGGCCTTGAACTAGGCTTCGAATGTTGAATATCTCCTCCTTCAGATTTGCAACCATCTCTGTCACGGCTGCTAAGGAGGGAACTAGCTCGGTGGAGGGAGCACTCTGAGGACCTCGGAGCTCCCTCAGCAGATCATCTCTCAGATCCCTCACTATCTCCTGCCGCAACTCTCGGAGCTGCTCAGAAGATATCCGAACCTCCAGTGGCTGCTGTTAGATGTATGCCCTAGAAGCCAATTTGGCTGACACATTGTTGATTCTAGGGACATAATTTTGTACTTGACTATTTATTATTGAATAAATAAAAGGCATATTTTCATTCATATTGTTTATGTGTCTATGAATCGTCCAAGAAATTAATAAGATGATGATACATATTCTCAAGAGTTAAGAATTTGAGCCATGTATCATTGGTGATTAATTTCTAAATGCTCCTGATCAATGGATCATCACGAGGACGGTGATCGATCCGATCAGTGCACAGATCACTTTCCTTCTGGATGGACGAGACTTGAGTCCACAGTGTAGGGACACTGAAGTGATAGTGCAGGTGCTTGTTAGAGAACAAGGGTACTGAGCGTGACCAAGACAAGAACTCACTTGGATGTCTATCCACTCGTCAGTGACTTGCTTGATGTTGCAGTAGTGTGACTGGTCCTTTGACCTGCGGTGCTTCGGCTACTCATAGTGAGGTTATTGTAGTTTGACTGCACAAATACATGGTCTCTAGCCATATGGGTCCATGCAGTGTAGATTGGCTGCAGTAGGTTCACTGTAGGAGTAGGGTATGCACCTATAAGGAATCTATCGACCTTGATAGAAAAGGAGTGATCCTATGTGATTTGTTAGACTGAGTTCTAAGACCTTGGCCAGGGCAGTAATATAAAGTGGAAAAAGAGTTTTCCACTATCGAACTCGAGTCGAATAAATCTTGACATATGACAGACGATGGGGTTTGACGAGTTGTCCATGACCTCCGTCCTGTAGGGATCCACGATAGTAGAATTGTATCACACGTTAACTGCACCTAGAGGTTCATCTTTCTATTCTACTGGGTAGCCACTACATGCTGCTAGGTGTCACTGGTGGATGGTGGGACTCATAGGGATTATCTTGATGATCGATAAACCCTAATGAGTTGAGTTGGAATCGTTCCAACCCATTGAAAGGAGTTTTCAATGATATTGAGATAGAGATCACAATATATCTCACTACCAGTCAGAGTAGAACCTATGGGGTCACACACACTAGAAGTATTGACCGATCCGATGGTTGAAATCGTGATTAGGAATCACAAGTAATCAATTTGATTGATAAGAAGTTGAAGAAGGAAAGGAAATTAATTAATTGGACTTGAAACAAGAATCCTACTTTGGGTAGGATTCCTAGAGTCCTAATTGGATTAGGACTGGAAATCCTAGTTGGAGTAGGACTGGGATTCCTACTTGGAATAGGATTCCTACAATCCTAATGAGATTAGGAACTTTGAATTAAAATTGGATTCCTACTTGGAGTAGGATTCCTAGAAATCCTAATTGGATTAGGACTTCGAATTCAAATAAAGTCCTAATTGGATTAGGACTAAAATTAAACAAATCCTAATTGGATTAGGATTCCTTAAGTCTAAATTAATTATTAATCTAATGAATCAACATGACTCCTAATTGGATTAGGATTGAAGAGTTCAATTAAGTCATGATTCATTCAAGTCCTAATTGGATTAGGACTAGCGTAGATTGAACCCAAATTTGGCTAATCCTAATTAGATAAGGATTAAACCATGAGAGAGGCACCTAATCCTCTTTGGAAGAGGATTGGGTTAACCAAGTAAGAGGGGCATCAGCCCCTCTTCACTTAGTTGGTGCGACATGAAGAGAGAAGGGGGGCCGGCGCCCCCTCTTGGAAAGTAGTCAAGGGCTCCTAACTTGTAGGAGCCCTTCATCCTTATTAAAGGAGGACTAGGGCCGGCGCCCTAGATTGATTTTTCTCCTCTTCATCACGTGGCCACCTCCTCTCCATCTCTCCTTGGTTCAGCCGCCATCAGCAAAGGGAAAAGAAGAGGAGGCGTCTCCCTCCTCTTGGTCTTCTTCCTTGGCTCCAACGCATGAAAAAGAAGAAGGCTGCAGGGGCTTTTGATCTTCTTCCCATCTTCATCCTTCTTCTTCCTCCTCTCAAGCACAATCAAGGGTTGATTGAAAGAGAGGAGATCAGCCATCAAAAGCTATCTCTGCAAGGGAGCTAGCACCCCGGTGAGATAGAGAGCTTGGATCGGATCCTGCTTCGTGTGGATACCCGTAGAGGCCGGACGTTTGAACGGCTTCAAGCGAACCCTCTTCCAAAACCACGAATTCAGATTTGCGGTGATCATCTACCCGCGCAAGGTGAAGATTTGATCTTCCTAATAGTTTTAAAAGTTTTAATCCTTACCTAATTACGAAAGGTCTAGAAACAACGTTCATGCGATGAACGTCGATCCCGCACATGCCCCTTTCCGCTGCCATCTGATTTTTGTTTTGAAATATCAGTGGCATGGGCGGATTCCCAACAGTGGTATCAGAGCCAGGTTTCGTAGATTAAGGTAAGAATTAAATATTTAAAGGCATGTTAGATCTGAAAATTAAATGATCATGCATGCTGAAAAATTCTGCATGCAGATTTTTCAGGGGTGCTGATTTTTTACATGCTGATTTTTATGTGATAAAAAGATGATTCTAATTGCATTGTTAATGGGATTACAAAGTTTAGAATCATGATTAGCATGATCAGCGACCTATGTCATGATATAATCAGTTAGTTTTCAGATCTGAAAATTATAATTGTTGCATACGGTGATGATCATAGGATTCAAACCCCTTTTGGTATCAAATGTAATGACCTGCGATGTGATCTGCGATGTCATGTAATTTTTCAGATGCTTGCATGCATCTTGTTTGATATTTTGAGAGGCCTGCGTGCCTCCTAAAAGGAGATGTAATTTATTTTTATTTTTATTTTACATCTGGTTGTATTTCTGTGATGTGATGTACATCAACGATCAAGTTGAAGCAAAGGCATGAGATGAAAGGTGATCTAAGCGGTTGATGGCGATGGGATCAAGAGTTGATCAAGGATCGAATCAAGGAAGCTTGGAACCAATTCAAGAGTTGAAGACCACTTGATCGATTGATGTGCATGTGCTTGTAATACGACCTAATTAGAATCCATGATCATCACCTAGTTAAAGTTTAGCTTTAATTATTGCTGCGATTATAACTGCCTGTGATGTACCGTTTGCATGAGATGTGAATGCGAGTCGGGTAGATAGGTTTACATGTGATGTAGCAAACCCAATTGAGACCCAAATCAAAACCTCCTCAATCAAGTCGAGAGTGAACCGACATGAGCAAGTCATATTAGATTAATTGATCTAATTGGTGTCTAGGAAAGCATGAAAGGTGGTTACTTAATTAGGACCTTACTCTCTGAGTAAGGGGAGCCTCCCACCTGCTTACCTGGCCAATTGTTCGATTACCTCTTATGAAGGGCTCAAGTTGCAAACACTAAGACCTGATTAACCAATATTAAGTCAATAGGTCTTCCACTGTAGTAGAGCTGCTAAGGCCTTTCTGATGTTGATTTGTCTCGGCTGGACACAGTGGTCAAGTTGCATTGGGGGGCTGGACCTCTCTATAGACATGAGATGTTGTAGGGTAAAGGTGGGGTTGGGCACCAATAACTGTTAGGTGAGGACCCAATGACGACTTTATTCCTCCGGTTATACGGTGGGTCTGACTTAACTAAGAAATGGGACCAATAACTGTTAGGTGAGGTCTTCATGGCTTAGAGACCAAGTTGCACTGCAATATGCTTGAGAAGCATTGTACAAGAGTTGTACACTCATCCATCTATGTGTCACCAATAACTGTTAGGTGAGGTGGCATGTAAATCGGTGGGACCGCAGTACCCACTAGAAACCCTAGTCGCGTAGGATTTCCGTTTTCCTACCAGGGGAGTGTGAGAAATTCGAGAAAATAGTGGGAGTTACATTTGTTCTAAAAGACCTTAGAATAGATTAGGATCAAGTACAAAAGTCTAACTAGAATCTTTACTCTCTGCAGATACAATGTCGGCTTCAAACCCTTTGACCCGTATTCTTGAGACCAACCGACTGACCGGAACCAATTACAAGGACTGGCTTAGAAATCTCAAAATTGTTTTGGACTGTGAGAAAATAGGCTACATACTCGATTCAGATATCCCCACACTACCAGCACGTCCTACTGATGTTCAGCGTGAGATGCATAAAAAGTGGTTGGATGATGACATTAGAGTAAAATGCTATATGATGGCATCTATGTCTAATGAACTCCAATGCCAGCATGAAAATATAAAGACTGCTAGGGACATACTGGCACACCTGCAAGAATTGTATGGTGAGCAGAGTCGCACAGCTCGTTTTGAAGTATCCAAGAGGCTTTTCAAAGCGAAGATGCGCGAAGGACAGTCTGTCCATGATCACGGTCTGACCATGATCAAGGACCTAGAGGAGCTTGAGAAGCTCGGTATGGACATGCACAAGGAATTGCAAGTGGATTTGATCCTATAGTCACTTCCTGATTCATTTGGTCAGTTTATAGTAAACTACCACATGAATAAGATTGAATGCACTAAGACTGAACTCATAAACATGTTGGTAACTGCTGAGGGAGCCTTGAAAGGTTCAAGGGGCAATGTCCTTGCTGCTGAGTTGACTTCTGGTTCCAAGAGAAAGTCTACTTGGAAGAAAAAGAAGCCTGCTAAGAAGCAGAAGAAAGACAAGAAGCAAAAGAAGGAAGTTCAAAAGAAAAAGGCTAACGACAAAGGAAAATGTTTCCACTGCAATGTCGAAGGCCATTGGAAGAGAAACTGTCCTTCATACCTCGAGAGCCTAAAGAACAAGAAAGGTGACATACCTTCAGAAGGTATAAACTTGCTCATAATTGAAACTAATCTAACGGTTTCTTCTACTTCTAGTTGGGTTATAGATTCTGGTTCTAGTGCTCATTTGTGCACTACCATGCAGGGTCTAAAGGAAAGTAGAAGGCTGGCGGAAGGTGCGGTAACCCTTCGGGTTGGCAACGGGGCAAAAGTTGCTGCTGTGGCTGTGGGCACCTACCATCTGCGACTACCGTCTGGATTTAGTTTAATACTTAGAGACTGCTATTATGTACCTGTTGCTAGCAGAAATTTGATTTCTGTTTCATGTCTAGCACAGGAAGGTCATGTTTTTACATTTGACAAAGACTGCTGTTCTATTTATTTGAGAAATAAAATAGTCGCACGTGGTTTCATGATTGACAGTCTCTATCATTTACATATGGATGTATCTGTGAATGTTACCGAGCAAGATGTGAGTGCCAAAGGATCCAAAAGATCCAGAGATGAGATAAACCAAAGATATTTGTGGCACCTCAGGCTTGGCCATATTGGAGAGGACAGAATGAACAAAATGGATAAAGATGGGCTTTTAGGCTCATTGACTTCCGAGTCATATCCAGTTTGCGAGTCCTGTCTTCAAGGAAAAATGGCAAGACTGCCCTTTGTAGGACATGGGGGAGAGGACCACTGAATTACTTGCCCTAGTACATACAGATGTATATGGCCCATTCGATGTGCTAGCCAGGGAACGTTATTCTTACTTCATTACCTTTACCGATGATTACTCACGGTATGGGTATGTGTATCTTATGAGACACAAGTCTGAGTCTTTTGAAAAGTTCAAAGAGTTCAAGAATGAAGTAGAAAAACAAACTGGAAAACCTCTTAAGGCTCTTCGATCAGATCGAGGAGGAGAATACCTTAGTGGGGAATTCCGGGACTATCTCAAAGAAAACGGCATAGTCTCACAATGGACACCTCCGGGTACACCTCAACTCAACGGAGTGTCAGAGAGGAGGAATCGGACCCTATTGGATATGGTCAGGTCCATGATGAGCTTCACTGATTTACCTATGTTCCTTTGGGGAGATGCCTTACTCACAGCGATTTATTTATTGAATAGAGTTCCCTCTAAATCCGTTCCTACCACACCGTATGAGATATGGCATGGTAAGAAACCAAGTCTTGGTCATCTCAAGATTTGGGGATGTCCGGCCCACGTCAAGAGACTACAGGCGGACAAGTTAGAGGCTAGGACCATAAGTGCTCGTTTTATAGGATATCCTAAAGAGTCATTAGGATACAATTTTTACGTCTCAGAGGATCACAATGTGTTTGTGAGCCGTCATGCCATCTTCTTGGAAAATCAGTTTATCCTTGATAGAGGCAGTGGGAGGAAAATTGAGCTTGAAGAGAAAGTCTCTGAAAAGCAACGAGTCATGGATCCTATTGAACCCATTCATACAGAGCCAGTACACAATGTCCCTCGACCACCTCGTAGATCTAGTAGGGTCTCCCATCCTCCCGATAGATACTTAGGTATACTAGAAGAGGATACCGAGGAAATGTTCCTAGTGGGAGATAGGGATCACATACAGGATCCCAAAACCTACAACGAGGCGATATCTGATATCGATTCCGAGAAATGGCTGGAAGCAATGAAGTCAGAGTTAGACTCCATGCGTTCCAACCAAGTCTGGACCTTAGTAGACCCACCAGAAGGTATTGTACCTATTGGATGCAAATGGATCTACAAAAGGAAGATAGGTTCGGATGGAGAGGTAGAGACCTATAAGGCAAGGCTTGTGGCGAAAGGGTATAGTCAGCGCGATGGCATTGACTATCAGGAGACCTTTTCACCTATAGCCATGCTAAAATCCATCCGAACATTGCTTGCCATTGCAGCATTTCATGATTATGAAATCTGGCAGATGGATGTGAAAACTGCTTTTCTGAATGGATATCTTGATGAAGATATCTATATGGAACAGCCTTTGGGTTTCACTTCCAGTGATGGAGATCACAAGGTCTGCAAGCTGCAAAGGTCCATCTATGGACTAAAGCAAGCATCTCGGAGTTGGAACACTCGTTTTTGATGACGCAATCAAAACGTTTGATTTCATAAAAAATAAAGAGGAACCGTGTATTTACAAAAAGGTTAGTGGGAGTGCTGTCGTTTTTCTCGTACTGTACGTAGATGACATTCTCCTGATTGGAAATGATATTCCCATGCTAACCTCGGTCAAGGTCTGGTTGTCAAAAGAATTCTCCATGAAAGACCTTGGGGAAGCATCCTATATTTTGGGAATAAAGGTCTATAGAGATAGATCTAAAAGGATGCTTGGCCTTTCATAGAAAATGTACATAGAGGAGGTGCTGAAGAGGTTCAGCATGGAAAACTCCAAGAGGGGTCTCTTACCCCTAAGACATGGAATTCATCTCTCCAAAAAGATGTGCCCCAACACATCTGAAGAGATTCAACGCATGAGCAAGATTCCCGATGCATCGGCAATAGGAAGCCTCATGTATGCCATGCTGTGTACACGACCTGATATAGCTCTTGCTGTGAGTGTCACAAGCAGATATCAGTCGGATCCAGGCAAGAAGCACTGGATAGCTGTGAAGAACAGTCTTAAGTACTTGAGAAGAACTAGGGACATGTTCTTGGTCTTTGGGAAAAGATCAGAGTTGAAGGTAGAAGGATGCACACATATTGATGATAGAAAGTCTACATCAGAATATGTGCAATTGTGGTTCAGTAAATTGGAAGAGTTCCAAACAACCGATCATTATAGATTCTACCTTAGAAGCTGAATCTTAAGCCGTATCTAAGGATGCAGTGGAAACCTTCTGATTAAAAGTTAATTGCAGAGTTGGGTGTAATGTCATTAGATGCCATAACACTTTACTGCGATAACATTGGCACCATAGCACTAGCTATGGAGCCATGGTCTCATCAGAAGTCCAAGCACATAGAGCGGCGCTTCCATTTCATACGCGACTATGATGTAGAGGTGCAGAGAGTAGACTCCGCGGATAACGTGGCACACCCGTTCACTAAGCAGCTGAGTCAGAAAAAGACTGAAGCCCACCTTGAGAAGATGGGCCTAAGATATATGACCAATTGGCTTTAGTGCAAGTGGGAGATTGTTAGATGTATGCCCTAGAAGCCAATTTGGCTGACACATTGTTGATTCTAGGGACATAATTTTGTACTTGACTATTTATTATTGAATAAATAAAAGGCATATTTTCATTCATATTGTTTATGTGTCTATGAATCGTCCAAGAAATTAATAAGATGATGATACATATTCTCAAGAGTTAAGAATTTGAGCCATGTATCATTGGTGATTAATTTCTAAATGCTCCTGATCAATGGATCATCACGAGGACGGTGATCGATCCGATCAGTGCACAGATCACTTTCCTTCTGGATGGACGAGACTTGAGTCCACAGTGTAGGGACACTGAAGTGATAGTGCAGGTGCTTGTTAGAGAACAAGGGTACTGAGCGTGACCAAGACAAGAAGTCACTTGGATGTCTATCCACTCGTCAGTGACTTGCTTGATGTTGCAGTAGTGTGACTGGTCCTTTGACCTGCGGTGCTTCGGCTACTCATAGTGAGGTTATTGTAGTTTGACTGCACAAATACATGGTCTCTAGCCATATGGGTCCATGCAGTGTAGATTGGCTGCAGTAGGTTCACTGTAGGAGTAGGGTATGCACCTATAAGGAATCTATCGACCTTGATAGAAAAGGAGTGATCCTATGTGATTTGTTAGACTGAGTTCTAAGACCTTGGCCAGGGCAGTAATATAAAGTGGAAAAAGAGTTTTCCACTATCGAACTCGAGTCGAATAAATCTTGACATATGACAGACGATGGGGTTTGACAAGTTGTCCATGACCTCCGTCCTGTAGGGATCCACGATAGTAGGATTGTATCACACGTTAACTGCACCTAGAGGTTCATCTTTCTATTCTACTGGGTAGCCACTACATGCTGCTAGGTGTCACTGGTGGATGGTGGGACTCATAGGGATTATCTTGATGATCGATAAACCCTAATGAGTTGAGTTGGAATCGTTCCAACCCATTGAAAGGAGTTTTCAATGATATTGAGATAGAGATCACAATATATCTCACTACCAGTCAGAGTAGAACCTATGGGGTCACACACACTAGAAGTATTGACCGATCCGATGGTTGAAATCGTGATTAGGAATCACAAGTAATCAATTTGATTGATAAGAAGTTGAAGAAGGAAAGGGAATTAATTAATTGGACTTGAAACAAGAATCCTACTTTGGGTAGGATTCCTAGAGTCCTAATTGGATTAGGACTGGGAATCCTAGTTGGAGTAGGACTGGGATTCCTACTTGGAATAGGATTCCTACAATCCTAATGAGATTAGGAACTTTGAATTAAAATTGGATTCCTACTTGGAGTAGGATTCCTAGAAATCCTAATTGGATTAGGACTTCGAATTCAAATAAAGTCCTAATTGGATTAGGACTAAAATTAAACAAATCCTAATTGGATTAGGATTCCTTAAGTCTAAATTAATTATTAATCTAATGAATCAACATGACTCCTAATTGGATTAGGATTGAAGAGTTCAATTAAGTCATGATTCATTCAAGTCCTAATTGGATTAGGACTAGCGTAGATTGAACCCAAATTTGGCTAATCCTAATTAGATTAGGATTAAACCATGAGAGAGGCACCTAATCCTCTTTGGAAGAGGATTGGGTTAACCAAGTAAGAGGGGCATCAGCCCCTCTTCACTTAGTTGGTGCGACATGAAGAGAGAAGGGGGGCCGGCGCCCCCTCTTGGAAAGTAGTCAAGGGCTCCTAACTTGTAGGAGCCCTTCATCCTTATTAAAGGAGGACTAGGGCCGGCGCCCTAGATTGATTTTTCTCCTCTTCATCACGTGGCCACCCCCTCTCCATCTCTCCTTGGTTCAGCCGCCATCAGCAAAGGGAAAAGAAGAGGAGGCGTCTCCCTCCTCTTGGTCTTCTTCCTTGGCTCCAACGCATGAAAAAGAAGAAGGCTGCAGGGGCTTTTGATCTTCTTCCCATCTTCATCCTTCTTCTTCCTCCTCTCAAGCACAATCAAGGGTTGATTGAAAGAGAGGAGATCAGCCATCAAAAGCTATCTCTGCAAGGGAGCTAGCACCCCGGTGAGATAGAGAGCTTGGATCGGATCCTGCTTCGTGTGGATACCCGTAGAGGCCGGACGTTTGAACGGCTTCAAGCGAACCCTCTTCCAAAACCACGAATTCAGATTTGCGGTGATCATCTACCCGCGCAAGGTGAAGATTTGATCTTCCTAATAGTTTTAAAAGTTTTAATTCTTACCTAATTACGAAAGGTCTAGAAACAACGTTCATGCGATGAACGTCGATCCCGCACATGCCCCTTTCCGCTGCCATCTGATTTTTGTTTTGAAATATCAGCGGCATGGGCGGGTTCCCAACAGCTGCTGCTGAGAAGATGGGGCAATGGAGGTGGAGGGCTCTGTATGTGTAGGACCAAAGGTAGAAGGATGGGTGGGAAGATCTGTATAGTGGTCCTGGTCATGGTCAGAGGCAGGAGAGTGCTGAGTGGTTGGGTCAGATGAAGTGGATGGTCTCCATACCCAGACTCCCTCAACTCTATGAAATCCCATCCGATGGAGAGTCCCCTCAACCATGCGATCTGTGTGACGCAGTGAGCGAGAGGGTTCCCCCTCAGGAATAGGTACATCTAACTCCCTAAAGATGAGAGTGAAAAGCATACCATAAGGGAGACTCAACCTCGGCTTATCTAGGGGTTCACAGATATATTTATAGATAAGTTTAGGGAAGTTGATAGGAGTGTCCTGGAGTATATGGTACATCAGGGCTAGGTCCCTCTCAGAGATAAAGTCAAACCTGCCAGTCTTTGGGAAGAGAGTCCTAGAGATGACACTAAGAAGAAGCCGCATTTCAGCCGACAGCTGATTTGCGAACACCTCCTCTATGGGGGACTGTGGAGGACTCCCTAATACTGCCGTAAGGGCCTCAGTCCTATCAAGGGGTTGACTAGGAGAGATCCCTTCTCGGGAAAGATGGAGGACTTGAGCAATGGAGTCCTCCAAGATGAATACAGGGACACCCGCTGCGGTTCCCTGGATACCACCACTACCTCGGGCTACAGTCCCATAAAATTTCCTAACTAACCCCGGGTAAGTTGGGAGGTCTAAGGAACAGAAAAACTCTAGCCCTTGTACCCTGAGACGATGCCCTAGGGTGAAGCCTTCCCGGGAGAGGAAGTCAAAGTTGACTTTCCTCCCGATGGAGACTGCCCTCCCGGCGCACGGACGCGAGGAAACCGGCCTAGGCGGGGAAGAAACCGGAGGTGGTGGCCTCGCGGGTTCGTTCCGAGCCTTTGACCGTCGCTCGGCCCCGCTCGCAGAGAGAGGTCTCTTCCGGCTTGGGACAACTGCTTTCCTAGGCATTTTTGACCTAAACACGGGAGAAGGACTAGAAAAATGGAGGAAAAACTCGATGGAGAAGACCTAGAACGGGTCGGAGACGAGGTCGGAGACGGCTCTAGGGTTTTGGAACAGTGTCGGCTGTGAATAGAAGTGAGGATTGAATGTTTCGATTAGGGTTAAAAAATCGGATTCCCAACCTCGAGTCGACTCCAGTAAGTCGCGAGTCGACTCTACCTCGAGTCGACTCCCAAATATGCGCGAGTCGACTCCCCCATGAGCCGACTCTAAAATGTATCCGAGTCGACTCGAACTCTGGCACACACCCAAAAATCTTGTTATTTTCGTGCCAAAAGAGAGAGTTATGGACTGTTGCCCAGATAGACAACCCAAGAGGGGGGGGGGGTGAATTGGATTTTAAAATAATTTGAATAATTAATACGATGTGGTTGACTAATTAAAAACTATTGCAAGTTATTTAATTAATGCTAAGTGCTGTGAGTGATGTGAGGGGAAGAAGAAGAGAGACAATCCAACACAAACACAAGGTTTTATAGTGGTTCGGAGCTAACCCTTGCTCCTACGTCCACTCCCCAAGTCTCACTTGGGAATTCACTATAACCCCCTTGGATTACAGCCGGTTGTTTTCCAAGCTCACAACCAAACTTGTTGTTTTACGAGCTCACAACGAACTCGGTCGGTTTTCCCAGGCTCACCGACTAGAACCGCCCCGATTGTTTTCCTGGGATCACAATCAAACCCTTACACACGTTGGTTTTAACTCGGCTCACCAACCAACCTCAATCCCCTTGACTCAATCTCCGATTGAACTAAGTAAATACAAGTTGTAGAAAGAAAACAGAAAATGAGCTTCTCAAAAAGCAGATGAAAACAATATGAACAATAAATGAAGTTAAGAAGCCTCAAACGCTTTTAGATTGGAGATGAGGAATGGCTTCTTAAACTTCTGGTCTCCTCTTGAAAGAGTAGTCGACTTGAATGCAGGAGAAGGAGGCTTTAATTGCTGGAAAGATGTAGTTGGAAGCAGTAAATGCAGATCTTCCTCTTTTTCGTTGAAGAGCACGTTGCAGAGCTTGAATGCTTGATTAGTTGGAGTGGAATGGTTGTTCTCTACCTTGCTACAGTCCTCTGTGGCTATTTAAGCCAACCCCCATGGAAACTAGCCGTTAGAGTGCTTTTTCTGCCCGTTCTGAACACTCTGCGCAGCCTGACAATATGACCGTTGGTGGGTTGGAGTCGACTCGCGCGATCAGGAGTCGACTCGGCTGTAGCGGGAGTCGACTCAAGCTTTTCCGGAGTCGACTCGGCAACTGTTCCAAATTTGAATTAAAGTTGCCTTCACGACTGGGAGTCGACTCGTCTTGACCTGGAGTCGACTCGTCAACTTCTGGAGCTGACTTGGCAATTTTGGAGTCGGCTCATCCACTGAAGTCCGTGGATCCAATTTTGAATTTTGTCCACTCGAGTCGACTCGACTGTCCTGGGAGTCGACTCGAATCTCAGAGCCCGAACTCCCGATCCTCTGTCTTTTGGCTCGTCCAGTCTTGGAGTCGACTCGAACTTCCTTGGAGTCGACTCGGCTCTCAGTTTCCGAAAGATGGTCTTCTGCCTTTTGACGTGAAGCTGTCTTGGAGTCGACTCGAGCTGTCTGGGAGTCGACTCGAATCTCAGAGGCAGTAACTTGGTTTTCTGTCTGTCTTGGGGTCGCGGTGTCTTGGAGTCGACTCGCGTATTGCGGGAGTCGACTCGAGTCTCAGAGTCCATAAAATGCTCTCTGACTTTTTCTTTGTGTACCGCTGAGAGTCGACTCTTGCTTTCTCTGGAGTCGACTTGCCACCTATCGGAGTCGACTCGCGTTCCACTGGAGTCGACTCGAATCTCAGACCCGAAAACTGTTCTCTGACTTTTCTGCCTGTGACTGCTTGGAGTCGACTCTTACTTCCTTGGAGTCGACTCGGTGAACATCGGAGTCGACTCGCGCACTTCGGGAGTCGACTCGCTGACAGGTTCTGAGTTGAAGCTTTCTGTCCTTCTGTCTGTTCTCAGTCGGAGTCGACTTGTACTTATCTGGAGTCGACTCGAGCTCGTGCCAGTGAACTTGATACGCTTGGAGTCGACTCGTGATACTCGGGAGTCGACTCGAGTCTCAGACATTGGTTCAAACAGACTCCTTAACTTATCCAAAAATTATGAACCAAGTCTTGGGACACTTAGACAGAATTTTCACTGAAACACTCAATTGAATTCATTAGTAATCAAAAGATATACTCAAATGCTTTGAGCTCATCAAAATCAAATGGGGTTTTAATCAATCACTCCACAATCTCCCCCTTTTTGATGATGACAAAACTTTGAGTATATGTAAAATGATTTGCTCAATAAATAATGAAATAAAATCCATAAATGAATTCAAATGTCTGGTAATTCAATTTATCCAAGCTTGAAAGGAGTGAAACAATAAATTTCGGAGTTAAAGCTCCCCCTTTCATTTGGAATTATATAAGCCTTCATATTATGCAATCAATTGTTTGGCTTATATGTCATTAATGATTTAGTTTGATTAAAATTCAGATTCTCCCTCTCAACATATGCATTCAACTATGTTTTGATTCTCTGAATTTTCTTTTAATGCTTTGAAGTTTTTGAACTGAATTTTTTGTATTTAGAGAAAAAATCTGTCAATTTGTTCTTGTGTAGGATTCAGCTAATCTCCGAATATCCCTTGAATAGATTCTGGAGATTACTCCATTAGGAGCCCCAAAAGAGAGATAATGAGCCTCGAGATACCGAATCCACTTAGAACAAATTTGTCTGTTTTTAAGAGTTTTATGTTTTTATTGATTTCCATTGATTTCTTTTACATATTTCGCCCCTTTTACATACTTTATACATATTTCTCCCCTTTTTTTTTTACATATTTTATTTCTCCCCCTTTTTGTCATCATATCAAAAAGGAGGCAATCACACACAATCAATGGCACAACCAATCATCAAATGGCACATAATTGAAGATAAAATGTCTACTCATTGTATTGATATGAATGTGAATACATGTGAGAATACAATAAGTAAAGTAAAACAAGACAAAACACAAAAACATCTATGGCCTCCTCGAGGATGAGGCACCTCCTCTCGAGGATGTGGGTCCTCCTCTCGTGGATGTGGCTCCTCCTCTCAATCGGCTCTGCTCCATGAGGAGGGTGACTGCATCTGTAACATGGCCAAGCTGCGTGATAATAGACGTAGTGGCTCTGCTATGTGTAGTGGAGAGCTCAGTCACCGACGTCTGAAGCCCAGTCACCGACGTCTGAAGTGCGTCCAGCTTGTCGATGAGTACATTCGACAAGCGCTCGGCCCCCTCGGTGGTGGTGTGCATGTCACAACCTATGTCCTCTCGCATCTGTCGAGTGGTGCTCGTGACCTCACTCATGCTGTGGAACTGGGCCTGGACCAAACTCCGGACATTGTAGATCTCTTCCCGTACATGAGCCGTCATGTCAGTCACGGCTGTCAAGGAAGGGACCAACTGAGAAGATACGGGTGCAGGAGTGGGAGCAGGCACCGCACCTCGGAGCTCCCGAAGCAGCTCATCCCTCACATCTCTGACTATCTCCTGTCGCAGCTCCCGGAGCTGCTCAGGATCAATCCGGACCTCCATGGATGGTGGAGCCGAGGAGGAAGGTCCGGCGGAGGTGGTAGGAGCAGGAGGAGTGGATGGAAGGTCTGGATGGTCTGGAAGGTCTGGGTAGTCTGAATCGGGCTCAGGACTGGGTGAAGGTCTGGTGGTCTGAGTGGTGAGGGTAGACTTCCTAACCCATACCCCCTCTCTCTTCCGAAACCCCATCCTGTGTAGGGTCCCCGCACGCGTGCGATCAGTCCATCGCAAAGCGCGAAAGGGCTCCCCCTCAGGAATGGGAACCTCGTACTCCCTAAAAAGAAGGGTGAAAATCATGCCGTATGGGAGGGTGAGCCTAGGTCTATCTAGGGGCTCACACATATACCTATAGATGAGCTTAGGGAAGTTGATTGGGGTGTCCTGAAGGATATAGAACATAAGAGCTAGGTCTCTCTCATTTACAAAATCAAATCTCCCTGTCTTAAGGAAGATGGATCTAGACAAAATACTCAAGAGGATCCGCACCTCAATCGGTAGTGAGCTCGCGGATACCTCGTCTAGAGGTGACTGGGGTGGATGTCCTAGAACGGCCGTAAGGGCCTCAACCCTATCCTCAGGGTGTGCGGGAGCCACCCCTGCTAATGAAAGGTGGAGGATGTGGGCAATAAGATCCTCCGTGACACGCAAAGGGACACCGGCTACTGTGCCTCGATACCTCCATCTCCCCGATGGATGGTACCATAGAACTCTCTAATAAGGCCCGGGTATGTGGGGAGGTCCAGTGTAAGGAAGTACTCTAGGCCCTGGGCCCTAAGTCTATCACCTATGGTGAACCCTTCCCGGGAGAGGAAGTCGAAATCGACATACCTCCCGGTGGAGACGACCTTCCCGGCCAATGGCCTCGCGGGAACCGCCCTAGGCGGGGAACGAGCCGGAGGTGGTTGCCTCGCGGGATCGTGCCGCGCCTTGGAGCGCCGCTCGGGACCGGCCTCGGGTCGGGACCTCTTCCTAACTACGGTCTTACGCGGCATTTTAACCTAAACTGAGAGGAAAAACCTAGAGGACGGTGAAGGACCGACGGAAAAGACTCGGAACCGACCGGGAATGACCTAGGAAGGGAGGAGAACTCAATGTCCGGCGAAGAATTGACGGGAAAATGGCTTGGAGACGATCGGGGACGACCTAGGAGTCGGCTCTAGGGCTTTTTGAACAGTGGCGGCTTGAAAGAAAAGTGTTTTCGAAATGACAAATCTAGGGTTAAAAAGTCGGATCCCGACTGCGAGTCGACTCCACTGAGTCGCGAGTCGACTCGACATCGAGTCGACTCCAGAATATGCGCGAGTCGACTCTCCTTATGCGCCTGTGGACCTCGAGTTGACTCCCGACAGTATGCGAGTCGACTCCCCCTCTGCTGCCATCTTTGCGAGTCGACTCCCGCCAATGCGCGAGTCGACTCCCCCTTAGGAGCCGGCTCTGAAACTTACTCGAGTCGTCTCTAACTTTGGCACGCACCTAAAACTCATGCTATAATCGTGCCGAATGACGGAAAATCACTTAATTAAGATCTGATTTGATGATCATTGGAAAGAAACTCTATTTTTAACCACATTGTAATCATCAAAATCAATGTATCTAGTGGAACCACTAGGATGGATCAATCACTCCTAATCCCCTCCTAAGCACACTAAACCTCTCTTCACTTAGGAGTTTTGTAAAAATATCTGCTAATTGATTATCAGTACAAACAAATTGGAGTGTCACATCACCATTCAATACATGATCTCTTATGAAGTGATGTCTTATCTCAATGTGTTTAGTTCTTGAATGTTGAATTGGATTTTTAGTTAGGTTTATGGCACTTGTATTATCACAATTAATGGGAATTTTATCTTGTTTAATGCCATAATCTTCTAATTGTTGTTTAATCCATAAGATTTGAGCACAACAACTCCCGACTGCAATATATTCAGCTTCTGCAGTGGATAATGCAACCGAGTTTTGTTTCTTGCTAAACCATGAGATAAGGTTTTCTCCTAGAAATTGACACGACCCGCTGGTACTTTTTCTATCAAGTTTACATCCAGCGAAGTCTGAATCTGTGTACCCTATTAAGTTTAGGCTAGATTCTTTAGAGTACCATAGCCCTATGTTCTTAGTTCCTATTAAGTATTTAAAAATTCTCTTAACTGCAACTAGATGTGATTCTTTAGGATTAGCCTGATATCTAGCACACATGCACACACTAAACATAATATCAGGTCTGTTACGGGGGAACTAAGCCGCCATGCTCCACGTGACCGGCACGCGCGCCCATGAAGACTACGGCTGTCCTTTGATCCAGCAATCCGACCCCGAGTCGGACATCTTCGGCTCCACAGCCCGACCTCGAGTCGGCTGCCCTTTGATCTAGCAATCCGACCCCGAGTCGAACATCTTCGGCTTCGCAGCCCGACCCCGAGTCGGCTGCCCCTTAATCTAGCAATCCGACCCCAAGTCGGATGTCCTCAGCAACGCAGCCCGACCCCGAGTCGGCTGCCCCCCTGATCCAGCACTCCGACCCCGAGTCGGAGATCTCTTGATAACGACAGGCTGCTTCCCAGAGGCACGCCGAGGCCTCCTGCTCCACTACTCCCTGCAACGGCTGTATCCGATGCTGTTCCACGATCTCCTGTATCAACCGTACAAAGCGGAACTCCACTACGCCCTGTCATGGCCGTACCCAGCGCTGCTCCACGACGCCCAGTAACGGCCATGTCAGTGGCCACTCCATCACGCCCCACGATGACAAACCCCCCTGAGAGACCCCCCAGCCAGGTATATATGCGGCTGGGGGGAGAAGGGGGGGTAAGCAATATCTTCCAGAGCACTCTCTTGCTTGCGATTATCATCTCTCCTCCTCCTCCAATCTCCTCTGACTTGATCGTCGGAGGGCCCCCACTACCCCAGTGGTGGTGCGAGGCTTGCTTGCAGGTTTCCCGGTGGAAGGTGGAGCGTAACCAACACCAACCAAGACAACTCAGACGGAACCCCGTTCACACCGCTGTGTCAATCGTTCTCGGTTTGGACCACCAGCAACAGTTGGCGCTAGAGGAAGGGCCTGATCTCAGAGCGATCGTAATGGCACGGCGAGGTGGTCGTGGAGCTTCCAATGCCTCCGGCCGCGGGGCCTCTCGCGCCTCCGGCCGGGAGGCCGCTGCGTCTCCAACACATTCTCAGCAACACTCCACCGTTCCACCTCCGATTCAAATGGTCGAAGCCGCTCAGTTCGACCAGTTAGCCCAGCAGGTCCGCACCCTCGCGGAGGCGGTGCAGAACCTGCAGGGTATGATGTCTCGGGCGCCGCAGCGGGCCCAGGAGCCGCTGCTCCCTGAGCGCTCACCTGTCCTCCTTAACCCGCGCTCCTTCCTCTCCCATGGGGAGGAGCGCCGGCGCGAGGGAGATTCTCGAGCACGGTCCATTCTGCCGGGACCGTCCCATCGAAGCTGCGCGGGGTACAAGAGGCGGGCCCGGGCGTGTTCCCAGACCCCCCAGTCCTCAAGGAACCCGCGCTCCAGTCGGTCCCCCTCTCGGTGTTCCTTGTCCCCCACTCATCGGTCGCGCTCCCTGGACCGGCGGGTGGACGATCTCCACCGACAACTCCAGGTCCTGAAGGGCCACTCTAAAGATCCCTTCGCCGACTTGGAGATCTCCTCCCAACCGGCGCTTGCCTCGAGGATCCTGCGGACCCCAAATCCGCCGGGATTCAAAATGCCGGCGATCGAGCCCTATGACGGGGCGGCGGACCCGCGGGATCACGTGGAGAGTTTCAGGACTCTTATGCTCCTCCATGGAGCATCAGATCCTCTCCTCTCCAAGGCCTTCCCGGCGACCCTCCGTGGCCCAGCCAGGGCGTGGTTCGCCGGCCTGGAGGCTGACTCTATCCGGTCCTTTGACCAGTTCACTCGCCTCTTCATCAGCCATTTCGCCGTCAGTAGCCGGCGGCGATTGGTTTCCGACTCCCTCTTTGATGTCCGGCAAAACGAGGGAGAAAGCCTGCGGGATTACCTTACCCGCTTCAACAAGGCTACATTGGAGGTCCGGAACCTGAGCCAGGAGGTGGCTCTCTCAGCCCTGAAGCGTGGCTTCCGAAAGGGCAGACTCACCTTCTCCCTGGACAAACGCCTGCCGCGGAGCTTTCCGGAGCTGTTGTCTCGGGCGAACCAGTATGCAGACGCCGAGGAGGCAGCCGCCCACCGGAACAAGGAGGCCGCCGAGGCCCCTCTAAAGCTCGGAAAGAAAAGGCGAAAAGAGGCACCCCAGAGGAGGAGCCCGACGCCTCAACATCGGCGCAGAAGCCCGTCACCGGCGAGGAACCACGGCGCCCCACGCCCTCGTTCTCCGCACCGACGCTTCAACCGGTACACCCCACTCCTGGCCCCCCGGGCCCAGATCCTTATGGAGGTCAAGGGGCGGGAGAACCTCCCGGTCCCGAGGCAGATGAAGAAAATCCCTGGGAGGAGGCCCTCTCGAGCGTACTGTGAGTACCACCGAGACCACGGCCACGACACCGAAGACTGCTTCCAGCTTCGGGACGAGATCGAGGCTCTCATCCGCCGAGGGCGTCTCGGTCGATATGTAAACGACCGACGTCCCCCCGCAGACCCGCGTCCGGCCGACCCGGCCCCTCAGGAGCCTCGGGAGCAGAATCGACCCGTCGCGGGCGTGATCCACACCATCACTGGGGGCTGCTCTCGGCCCGTGAGGAACGCAGGGGGCTCGGTGGAAGCATCAGGGGTGGCCGTCGCGAAGAGGCAGCGGGTCGGAAATGTAATCACTTTTTGTGATGAGGATGTAAAGGGGGTTCAGACCCCCCATGATGATGCCATGGTGATCTCCCTCACTATGGCGAACTATGATGTAAGGCGTGTTCTTGTGGATAGTGGAAGCTCAGCTGATATTTTGTTTTACGAGGCCTTCCAAAAGATGAGCTTGTCCCGACAAGTGTTGCACAAAACATCCACCCCCCTCATAGGATTCACTGGAGACGCTATCTCGGCCGAAGGTGTCGTTGAGCTGCCTGTGACTGCGGGCGTTGCACCCGCAGAAGCCACAGTGCGGCTCAGGTTCTTGGTCGTCCGTGTTCCCTCGGCCTACAACGCTATCCTCGGACGACCCGGACTGAACGCCCTTCGCGCGGTAGTCTCTACATACCATTTGCTAATGCGGTTCCCCACGGCGGCCGGGATTGGAGAGGTCCGAGGTGACCAACCGACCGCACGGCAATGTTTCCTAGCAACTCTCAAAGGGAAGAAGCCCGTGGAGGCCCTAAGCGTCGAGTCCCTTGACGCTAGAGACGAGGTGGCTTTGCGGCACGGGGAGCCGGCCGAGGGTGTGATCGAAGTTCCCCTTGAAGAGGGTCGCCCGGACCGTACGGTCCGGGTCGGTGCCAACCTCGACTCGGAAGCTCGGCTCAGGTTAGTGGAATTCCTCCGAGCCAATGCTGATGTATTTGCTTGGTCGGCGGCCGATGTACCTGGGATCGACCCGGAGGTCATTTCTCACGCCCTCAACGTCGACCCAACCCACCGACCAGTAAAGCAGAAGAAGAGACACTGTGCCCCGGATCGGATCCGAGTGGTCGACCAGGAGGTAGACAAGCTCTTGGAGGCAGGATTCATAAGGGAGGTCAGCTACCCCGAATGGCTGGCAAATGTCGTACTTGTCCGGAAGGCGAGCGGGAAGTGGAGGATGTGCGTCGACTACACCGACTTGAACAAGGCGTGCCCCAAGGATAGCTTTCCGCTTCCATGGATAGACCAACTGGTCGATGCGACTTCCGGATATCAGCTGCTGTCTTTCATGGACGCCTTCTCCGGCTATAACCAAATAATGATGGCTCCACAGGACGAGGAGAAAACTGCCTTTATAACAGACCGGGGGCTGTACTGTTACAAGGTAATGCCCTTTGGTCTGAAGAATGCTGGCGCCACTTACCAGCGCCTCGTCAACAAAATCTTCAAAGGGCAAATCGGCCGGAACATGGAGGTGTACGTGGACGATATGCTGGTGAGGAGCCGCCGCCGACGAAGCTCCCGCTGCCTCCAGAGGAACGCCACCTCCAAGGGATATTCCGGACCTCCCCAGTGTTAGGGGAGAGAAGGAATACGAGGGGGAAGAGCATATGGAGGCGCGGTCCCGGATCAGGCGTCTGGTGCAGAGCTCAATCGGGAGGCTAACTTCAAGGAGGGGAGATGTGATCCCGGATGAAACGCCTAGAGCGGAGTTCCGCCGGGGAGACCCTCCTTGCTGATCCCAGATGAAACGGCTAGTTGGCTGAAGTCGCGAGGGGCGCGCCTCCCGTTCCTTCGGCAGGAGTCTCTCAGCCATGCGCCAGAGAGAAGGTCCACGATCCATGGCAACTTGAACAGCTCCGGCTTGGCAGGCTCCATCACACCTGCACCTATATTTATAGCCAAACTGCGGCCCCCCGGTCGTTCCGATACGGGTGGCTCCAATAAATGCGGGCACATTGAATCCGGAGCCGATCCGGCTCTCAAGGCGTATCTTCCCGCGATTTCCTAAGCGTCATTCTCCTTAATCGCATTTTTTGTGCAGGACACTCCGGGTGGCCTGTACCCCTAGGTCCACGTATCTCCGCTCGCGCCCAGGCCGCATCCGCTTCGAAGAACGCGCGCATCGCGGCCGCTTAACTGACACTCCTCGCAAGCAGCAACTGGCGATCCGATTTCCCAGGTAACGCATCAATTAGCGTTTAATGCCCTTCTGGTGTTCCCCAGGCAACGCTTGGAGAAGAGGAGAAACACGATTGCAGCTGGCCACGGAGAAACCCCGTCGGGCTGCAAGCGACAGGAGCATGGCCAACGAGCGGAATTTCCCGAAGCACGGCCCTCGGATGCCAGGCTAACCCGATGACCATCCCGGGAGCAGACTAGCCTGAAGCCCCGACCGGTCGCCTCGGCTTGCGCCAGCCTTGGCCGACCAACGAGCGAAATTTCCCGAGGCACGGCCCTCGGATGCCAGGCTAACCCGATGATCATCCCGGGAGCAGACTAGCCTGAAGCCCCGACCGGTCGCCTTGGCTTGCGCCAGCCTTGGCCGACCAACGAGCGGAATCTCCCGAGGCTCGGCCCTCGGATGCCAGGCTAACCCGATGACCATCCCGGGAGCAGACTAGCCTGAAGCCCCGACCGGTCGCCTCGGCTTGCGCCAGCCTTGGCCGACCAACGAGCGGAATCTCCCGAGGCTCGGCCCTCGGATGCCAGGCTAACCCGATGACCATCCCGGGACCAGACTAGCCTGAAGCCCCGACCGGTCGCCTCGGCTTGCGCCAGCCTTGGCCGACCAACGAGCGGAATCTCCCGAGGCTCGGCCCTCGGATGCCAGGCTAACCCGATGACCATCCCGGGAGCAGACTAGCCTGAAGCCCCGACCGGTCGCCTCGGCTTGCGCCAGCCTTGGCCGACCAACGAGCGGAATTTCCCGAGGCACGGCCCTCGGATGCCAGGCTAACCCGATGATCATCCCGGGAGCAGACTAGCCTGAAGCCCCGACCGGTCGCCTTGGCTTGCGCCAGCCTTGGCCGACCAACGAGCAGAATCTCCCGAGGCTCGGCCCTCGGATGCCAGGCTAACCCGATGATCATCCCGGGAGCAGACTAGCCTGAAGCCCCGACCGGTCGCCTTGGCTTGCGCCAGCCTTGGCCGACCAACGAGCGGAATTTCCTGAGGCCTAACCCTCGGATGCCTGGCTTAGTGCCGGAAGAATTTCCTGAGGCCTAACCCTCGGATGCCTGGCTTAGCGCCGGAAGAATTTCCTGAGGCCTAACCCTCGGATGCCTGGCTTAGCGCCGGAAGAATTTCCTGAGGCCTAACCCTCGGATGCCTGGCTTAGCGCCGGAAGAATTTCCTGAGGCCTAACCCTCGGATGCCTGGCTTAGCGCCGGAAGAATTTCCTGAGGCCTAACCCTCGGATGCCTGGCTTAGCGCCGGAAGAATTTCCTGAGGCCTAACCCTCGGATGCCTGGCTTAGCGCCGGAAGAATTTCCTGAGGCCTAACCCTCGGATGCCTGGCTTAGTGCCGGAAGAATTTCCTGAGGCCTAACCCTCGGATGCCTGGCTTAGTGCCGGAAGAATTTCCTGAGGCCTAACCCTCGGATGCCTGGCTTAGCGCCGGAAGAATTTCCTGAGGCCTAACCCTCGGATGCCTGGCTTAGGGCCGGAAGAACTTCGAGAGTCAGGAGTCGGCAAGACGCTGCCAAGGGTTAAAAAGAAAAAAAAAGAAGAGGAGGACGAAAGCGAGATGAAGAAACATTCGACTTGTATTAATTTTCATTGTTTCAGGGCCAAGGCCCATACAATTTGGCAAAATGCCGACATACAAAAAAAGAGGACAACGAAAGGTACAAGAGGTCAGCTTGGAGGAACCCCCGGGTCGGGAGCGTCGGGCTCGTCCGCAGGGGGTAGGGAGGCGGTAGGAGAATCAGCAGGCGATGGCGCCGGAGAGGAGTCGAGAAGGGAAATCCCACTCAGGTCAACTTCGGGGTACTTAGCCGACACCCTTGCCAGGCCCTCCTCGAAGCCTAAGATGAAGGATTCGGACCCCGCGTCCGACGCATCACGGACGAACTCGTCAGACTGACGATAGGCCCGTACCGCCTCCGACATATCACGGGTGAACTCGGCGGACTGACGATAAGCCTGTACCGCCTGGCGCCCGATCTCCGCACTCTTCTCGGTCAGCGCCACCTCTGCTCGCTCCGTAATCTGAGCCTTAGCCTCCAAGACCTTCGCCACAATCCGGTCCTCAGCCTCGGAGGAGACCCTCAGCAGATTAGCCTGAGCCTCCTTACGCTCCGCCTCGGCAGCAGTGCGAGCGGCCTCAGCTTCCTCCAGGCGCGAACGGAGCTCTTGGTCGTTCGCGCGGGACCTCTCCAAGGCTGACTCCAATTCGCCCAGTTTGGCTTCAAGAGACCGGGTTCGGTTGCGGGCGCTGTCGGCAGACCGCTGAGCCTTCTCCCACCTCTCTCGATAGCCCGCGACCTTCCGGGACTGCTTTTCAGCTCGTTCCTCCGCCTTCTTAACCCTGCTTTCGAGGCCCGAGGCGACTTTGAGTTGCTCCCGAGCTTCCAACAGTTGCTTCTCGAGGGCGGCGAAGCCGAGTGCCTGCTCTTCGGCCTCCCGGAGCCTCGCCTCGAGGTCCCCGGTCGTCCTGCCCGCCACAGCCTGGCCTCCCTCTTCCACTGCTTTCAGTCGGTCCTCGGCCTTCGCCAGAAGCCCCGCCTGTTCCTTGTAGCACTCCTCTAGACGGATCATGTACTGGGCGAGCTAAGAGATAGGAAAAGTGAGGGCGTCAGGCGGAGAACAACAGAGCTAATAAATGGTGAAAAGCGGCCAGAAGAACACTCACCGACATGAGACAGACACAGCTGGCAGCCCCGACGTCAGAGACCCCCAACTCCCGGACCCGCCGACGGTCCTTCTCCAGCAGCACTGTTTCGATGAGGTTTCGGGCGCCATCGGTAGTGAAGGCCGACCCCGATTTCTCCCCGGAGCCGGATGGTGGTTCTGCAGCCTTACCCTTATCCATCGCCTGGGGAAGAGTCCTGCTGATTGTGCTCGGGGCGGGGGTCACTCCAGGAATTGATAGGGCCCCGCTCGGCCGGGGCCTCGGCGCGTCCCTCCTCGGATCATCAGGAGCCGGCTGAGTCGAAGGCCGGGCCGGGGACCGATCACGTCCGACCCGTCCGTCTCGAGCGGGCTCGGATGATACCTCCGGAATAGCGGCAGTCTCACCACCGGAGGGCTGATACAGCGTCAGCTGCCGGTCCGTGCCCACGGCGTCTCCCTGATCGGTGGGCCCGGACTCGTCGGTCGGCGTCGGAGGCACCTCCTTGCGGGACTTCTTCGCCGGCGGGGCCCCGCTCGGAGGAGCTCGTTTCCTCCTCCGGACCGCTTCCAGTAGGGACGACCTACCAACAGCCGGTCCCTTGTCCGACCGCATGACGTCGTCAATCTCTGCAACAAGAACGAGATGGTCGAGGGCTGAGAAACCGAAGGAAAGAACGAGACGAAAGAGGAGAAAAGAGTCAAAAAAGAAATGGTGGCGGGCTCACGGTCAGTGGGGACCGAGCTCAGACCGACATTCACCAAGGTATCCTCGGAAATAAGGCGGGCCACCGGGGGGAGCTGGCCCTCGGCAACCAACCCCTTCAAGGCGGCCAAGCCATCGGATTCCTCCCTCGACAGTCTCGATAGGCCGATCGGGGACTTCATCGGCGTCTCCCAGGTCGCCCTGATTTCCCAAGAGGGATCTACATCGATGAAGAAGAAACGCTCCTTCCAGCCGTGAATGGAGGAAGGAGCCTCTTTGACGAGGCCGCACCCTCGCCGCGCCGCAAAGCACCACCACCCTTTGTCCTGGGGGTGGCCACTCAGGCTGTAGAACTCCCAAAAAACATTCAGAGTGGCGGGAATCTCGTGCATGCGGCAGAGAACCTGGAAGACCGTCAGGGCACGCCACGAGTTCGGCACCAGTTGCGTCGGCGCAACTCTTAAACCCCGGAGTACCTGCACGACTAAGTCCGAAGGGGGAAAGCGGAACCCAGCCTGGAGAATGCCCTCATTGATGGCGATCTTCCCTGGAGGAGGATGGGACATCCTCTCCTCAGGCCCCGGGAGCGTAACGTTGCAGGCCTCGGGAAGGTGGTACCGAGCCACGAGTTTGTCTAAGTCCTCGGCGACCAGCTCCGACTTAATGTGGTCTGCTCTCACTTCGCCCATTCCTAATGGCCAATAAACCTACGGTCAGGACGGGGACAAGAAGGGGGGAAAGACCGGGACGACTGGGGCACACTAGTACAAAAGGAGAAAGTATGAAGAGCCCTAAGTAGAAGAATGGGGTAACTCACCGGAAGAGAAGGAAGAACGGCTCCGAGAGCGTCAAAGGAGAAGCAAGCGAACAGTCCGACGGCAACAACGGCAGCGCAAAGGGGAAACTCGAAAATGTCTGTAAAGAGGAAGACGGACGGGGGAGGGTCCCCGGTTAAATAGGCGGAAAGGCGGGTGATGCCTCGATGACGCCAGAGGACGCCTGGCCGCCGAAGGGTCGCTCGCGCCCCAAAGGCGAATCGACACCATTAAGGAAGGATGTCCGCCGAAATCCTCAGACTGCCAGATCAGCAACAACCGCCATACGCCATAAAGAAGGCGGGGAGCTCGAAGCGCGCGCGCCTCTCTGAGGGATGGCGGCAATCTCGAAGCATCACTCCCTTCACCCGTTCCCCTTCTGGTTCCAGGCTCGGAAGTGGGGGGCTACTGTTACGGGGGAACTAAGCCGCCATGCTCCACGTGACCGGCACGCGCGCCCATGAAGACTACGGCTGTCCTTTGATCCAGCAATCCGACCCCGAGTCGGACATCTTCGGCTCCACAGCCCGACCTCGAGTCGGCTGCCCTTTGATCCAGCAATCCGACCCCGAGTCGGACATCTACGGCTTCGCAGCCCGACCCCGAGTCGGCTGCCCCTTAATCTAGCAATCCGACCCCAAGTCGGATGTCCTCAGCAACGCAGCCCGACCCCGAGTCGGCTGCCCCCCTGATCCAGCACTCCGACCCCGAGTCGGAGATCTCTTGATAACGACAGGCTGCTTCCCAGAGGCACGCCGAGGCCTCCTGCTCCACTACTCCCTGCAACGGCTGTATCCGATGCTGTTCCACGATCTCCTGTATCAACCGTACAAAGCGGAACTCCACTACGCCTTGTCATAGCCGTACCCAGCGCTGCTCCACGATGCCCAGTAACGGCCATGTCAGTGGCCACTCCATCGCGCCCCACGATGACAAACCCCCCTGAGAGACCCCCCAGCCAGGTATATATGCGGCTGGGGGGAGAAGGGGGGGTAAGCAATATCTTCCAGAGCACTCTCTTGCTTGCGATTATCATCTCTCCTCCTCCTCCAATCTCCTCTGACTTGATCGTCGGAGGGCCCCCACTACCCCAGTGGTGGTGCGAGGCTTGCTTGCAGGTTTCCCGGTGGAAGGTGGAGCGTAACCAACACCAACCAAGACAACTCAGACGGAACCCCGTTCACACCGCTGTGTCAATCGTTCTCGGTTTGGACCACCAGCAACAAGGTCTACTTGCAGTAAGATACAGTAAAAATCCTATCATACCTCTATAAAGTTTTTGATCTACAGATTTACCTGATTCATCTTGGTCTAACTTGCATGATGAGCTCATGGGGGTGCTGATTGACTTGTTTCCCTCCATGTCAAACTTCTTGAGCATCTCCTTGATATATTTGGCTTGATTGATGAAGATGCCTCCTTCAGACTGTTTGATTTGAAGCCCGAGAAAGTAGTTCAGCTCTCCCATCATGCTCATCTCAAACTCACTCTGCATCAAATCAGCAAATTCCTCGCAGAGGCGATTGTTAGTAGCACCGAAAATGATATCATCAACATAAATCTGTACTAATAACATATCCTTATTTTGCTTTTTCAGAAATAGTGTTGTATCTACATTTCCCCTAGAGAATTCATGTTCGAATAGGAATTTGCTAAGCCTCTCATACCATGCTCTAGGTGCTTGTTTTAAACCATAAAGTGCTTTATTTAGCTTATATACATGATTGGGGTATTGATGATTTTCAAAACCAGGAGGTTGTTCTACATATACCTTCTCATTAATATACCCATTTAAAAATGCACTTTTTACATCCATTTGAAATAGTTTGAAGTCCTTAGAGCATGCATATGCTAATAGTAGTCTAATCGCCTCAAGTCTAGCTACGGGAGCAAAGGTTTCATCAAAATCTATACCTTCTTCTTGATTATACCCCTTTGCTACTAGTCTAGCCTTATTCCTTATAACAATTCCATTTTCATCAAGTTTATTTTTATAAATCCATTTAGTACCAATAATTGGATATTCAGAAGGTCTCTCTACTAGATTCCACACTTTGTTTCTAGTAAATTGGTTTAGTTCTTCTTGCATTGCATTTATCCAATTTACATCATTTTCGGCTTCTTCTATATGTTTGGGCTCAAAGTGTGAAACAAAAGCTAGATGGTTATTCAAATTCCTAAGGGATGCTCTAGTCCTAACGGGTTGAGATGGATCATCTAGAATTAGTTCCTTAGGATGCCCATGAGCATACCTCCAAGCTTTAGTTAGCCCATGATCCATAATAGCCTCTTGGCTTGATGATTCTCCTTCAATCAACTTTTGATTATCATCTTGTAATCCCATCTCATCTATCTTTTCTTCAAGTATTTCCATATCATCATCAAAATTAACCTTCTTACTAGACGAGATGTCACTAGAGTCATCAAAAACAACATGTATAGATTCTTCTATAACTAAGGTTCTTTTATTAAAGACTCTATAGGCTTTACTAGTTGTAGAATAACCTAAGAATATTCCTTCATCAGATTTAGGGTCAAATTTTCCTAGATTATCTTTCCCATTATTATGCACAAAACACCTACATCCAAAAACATGAAAATAATTAACCTTTGGTTTTCTGTTTTTCCACAGTTCATAAGGTGTTTTCTTTATAATGGGTCTCAATAGAACTCTATTTAGTATGTGACAAGAGGTATTAATGGCTTCTCCCCAAAAGTACTTAGGGAGGTTACTTTCACATAACATAGTTCTAGCCATTTTCTCTAGTGTTCTATTCTTCCTTTCCACCACTCCATTTTGTTGTGGTGTCCTAGGTGCTGAGAAATTATGGGTTATCCCCTTCTTACTACAAAATTCATTAAATGACTGATTTTCGAATTCGGTACCATGGTCACTTCTAATGGCTATGACTGAAGACTCTCTAGCATTTGTTACTTCCTTATGGAACTTCTTAAACATAGAAAATGCTTGATCCTTATGCACTAGGAACATGACCCATGTGTACCTAGAGTAATCATCTACTATAACTAGACCATATTTATTTCCACCTAGGCTTGTTGTTCTAGTTGGACCAAATAGGTCCATGTGTAATAATTCTAGAGGCCTAGAGGTAGAGACACATTTTATGGATTTAAAAGAGTTCCTAGATTGTTTGCCAAATTGACATGCTTCACATATTTTGTTCTTTTCAAATTTTAATTTTGGCAAACCTATCACGGAGTCTCTTTTAACTAGTTTAGTTATTGTGTCCATGCTTGCATGACCTAACTTACGGTGCCATAACCAACTAGCATCATTATCTTTAGTTTCATTTACAACTAAACATTGGTTATGTTTTGCAAGATCTTCTAGGTCTACAACATATACATTTCCACGTCTAATCCCTTTAAAAACTAAACTATTATCATTAGGGTTTGTTATAATGCATAGTGATGGCTTAAACATAACATCATACCCTTTATCACATAATTGACTAATGCTTAATAAGTTATGCTTAAGACCATCAACATATCTAACATTATCAATAAAAGTAGAAGGGGTGATTTGAACTTTACCAATACCAATGATGTGACCTTGGTTGTTGTCTCCAAAAGTCACAGCACCTCCCTTCTTAGCTTCAAGAGTGAAAAATTGATCTTTGTCACCCGTCATGTGCCTTGAGCAGCCACTATCCAAGTACCAGCAGTTTTTGTTGACCTTGGCTGCAAGACACTCCTACACAAGCAAATCATGTCATCTTAGGTACCCAAGTTTTCTTGGGTCCTTCATGGTTAGTCAAGTTGGTTCCTTTTGGAACCCATACCTTTTTAATTTTTCTTTTTGTTTTATTTTTCCTAAAATTACACACATTCGCTTTATGACCTATAGTACCACAGCAAAAGCAAGTTATTTTCTTAGTTTTATTTTCCCCAGCTTTAACAAAGAAGTTACTAAGAAGTTTTTGTTTATTTCTTGGTTTATACCCTAAACCCGCTTTATTAAATACGGCTCGTTGACTATTAAGTATCATGTTTAATTTTACAGAACTATATGTAAATTTTTCAACTAAGGGTTTGTATTTGTTAAGTTCTTTAGTTAGAGTTTGATTTTCTGCTTTTAGGTCATTAAGTTCTTTTGTGAGATCCTTATTTAAGATTTGTTTATGATTTTTAAGTTCTGAAAGTTCCTTAGTTAGTTTTTCATTATCTTTAGTTAAGGTACTAGTCTTTTGAGTTAAAAGTTGGTTGCTTGTCTTAAGTTCTATATTTTCTTTGATGATTAAATCCTTATCCTTAACTAATTTATCGTATTTATGTAGGTATAATTGATTAGCTATTTTTAGTTCTTTATTCTTAAGATTTATGGCCTTATATTCTACCATTAATTCATTAAATGCATCATAAAGTTCATCAAAAGAAAAATCAGGATGCGTATCGGAAGTTACCTCGTTTTCATTGGCCATGAAGCAGAAATTGGCCTTCTCTTCTTGTTCATCATCTGATGAGGAGGATGATGAGTCGGAGTCGGATAGTGTTGTGACAAGAGCCTTCTTCTTCTTGTACTTACTCTCCTTCTTCAGTAAGGGGCACTCAGCTCTTATGTGACCCGGCTTCTTGCACTCGTAACACCCAATCCCCTCATTTTCCCTTTCCTTACCTTTGTCCTTGCGGTAGGAATTTGAGGGGCCTCTCCTTTGATGATAGGACTTCTTGTGGTTGATGAATTTCTTGAACTTGCGCACAAGAAGAGCCTCACCATCATCTTCCTCATTCTCTTCTTCGTCACTGCTGCTACTGCAAGACAAGTCCTTGTTAGATGAAGTAGACTTAAGAGTTATTACCTTTTTCTTGTGGGAGGACTCCTCTTCGCTGTGTTGCTTCATGGTTAGCTCGTGAGTCATTAGGGATCCAAGGAGCTCTTCAAGTGGAAGCTTGTTCAAGTCTTTAGCTTCTTGGATTGCCGTCACCTTGCCTTCCCATGACCTTGGTAGGCAGCGAAGTATTTTTCTGACAAGATCACTGTTAGTATAGCTCTTGCCAAGGCTTTTTAGGCCATTGACAATGTCAGTAAACCTAGTGAACATGCTAGTGATTGTCTTATTAGAATCCATTTTAAATAGTTCATACTTATGAACCAATATATTAATTTTGGATTCTTTAACTTGATTCGTGCCCTCATGGGTCACTTCAAGTCTATCCCAAATCTCTTTTGCAGAGTTGCAAGTAGAGACCCTATTGAATTCATTTCTATCCAAGGCACAATAAAACACATTCATAGCTTTAGAGTTTAGTTGTGCCTTCCTCATGTCATGTTCATCCCAATCCTTTTCTAGTTTGGGTACCTTGATACCCTCTACATATATGGATGGGATGTATGGGCCATTTACTACAATGGTCCACATCTCATAGTCTTGGGCTTGGATGAATATTCTCATCCTAGCCTTCCAGTATGAGTAGTCGGATCCATTAAAGAAAGGGGGTCTTTGGGTGGACTGACCCTCAATGTGGGAAGATCCAAATGGGGTTGTCATTTTGATCTTTTAACTCTTGGGTGGAAGAGTTTAGGCTCTGATACCACTTGTTGCCCAGATAGACAACCCAAGAGGGGGGGTGAATTGGGTTTTAAAATAATTTGAATAATTAATACGATGTGGTTGACTAATTAAAAACTATTGCAAGTTATTTAATTAATGCTAAGTGCTGTGAGTGATGTGAGGGGAAGAAGAAGAGAGACAATCCAACACAAACACAAGGTTTTATAGTGGTTCGGAGCTAACCCTTGCTCCTACGTCCACTCCCCAAGTCTCACTTGGGAATTCACTATAATCCCCTTGGATTACAGCCGGTTGTTTTCTAAGCTCACAACCAAACTTGTTGTTTTACGAGCTCACAACGAACTCGGTCGGTTTTCCCAGGCTCACCGACTAGAACCGCCCCGATTGTTTTCCTGGGATCACAATCAAACCCTTACACACGTTGGTTTTAACTCGGCTCACCAACCAACCTCAATCCCCTTGACTCAATCCCCGATTGAACTAAGTAAATACAAGTTGTAGAAAGAAAACAGAAAATGAGCTTCTCAAAAAGCAGATGAAAATAATATGAACAATAAATGAAGTTAAGAAGCCTCAAACGCTTTTAGATTGGAGATGAGGAATGGCTTCTTAAACTTCTGGTCTCCTCTTGAAAGAGTAGTCGACTTGAATGCAGGAGAAGGAGGCTTTAATTGCTGGGAAGATGTAGTTGGAAGCAGTAAATGCAGATCTTCCTCTTTTTCGTTGAAGAGCACGTTGCAGAGCTTGAATGCTTGATTAGTTGGAGTGGAATGGTTGTTCTCTACCTTGCTACAGTCCTCTGTGGCTATTTAAGCCAACCCCCATGGAAACTAGCCGTTAGAGTGCTTTTTCTGCCCGTTCTGAACACTCTGCGCAGCCTGACAATATGACCGTTGGTGGGTTGGAGTCGACTCGCGCGATCAGGAGTCGACTCGGCTGTAGCGGGAGTCGACTCAAGCTTTTCCGGAGTCGACTCGGCAACTGTTCCAAATTTGAATTAAAGTTGCCTTCACGACTGGGAGTCGACTCGTCTTGACCTGGAGTCGACTCGTCAACTTCTGGAGCTGACTTGGCAATTTTGGAGTCGGCTCATCCACTGAAGTCCGTGGATCCAATTTTGAATTTTGTCCACTCGAGTCGACTCGACTGTCCTGGGAGTCGACTCGAATCTCAGAGCCCGAACTCCCGATCCTCTGTCTTTTGGCTCGTCCAGTCTTGGAGTCGACTCGAACTTACTTGGAGTCGACTCGGCTCTCAGTTTCCGAAAGATGGTCTTCTGCCTTTTGACGTGAAGCTGTCTTGGAGTCGACTCGAGCTGTCTGGGAGTCGACTCGAATCTCAGAGGCAGTAACTTGGTTTTCTGTCTGTCTTGGGGTCGCGGTGTCTTGGAGTCGACTCGCGTATTGCGGGAGTCGACTCGAGTCTCAGAGTCCATAAAATGCTCTCTGACTTTTTCTTTGTGTACCGCTGAGAGTCGACTCTTGCTTTCTCTGGAGTCGACTTGCCACCTATCGGAGTCGACTCGCGTTCCACTGGAGTCGACTCGAATCTCAGACCCGAAAACTGTTCTCTGACTTTTCTGCCTGTGACTACTTGGAGTCGACTCTTACTTCCTTGGAGTCGACTCGGTGAACATCAGAGTCGACTCGCGCACTTCGGGAGTCGACTCGCTGACAGGTTCTGAGTTGAAGCTTTCTGTCCTTCTGTCTGTTCTCAGTCGGAGTCGACTTGTACTTATCTGGAGTCGACTCGAGCTCGTGCCAGTGAACTTGATACGCTTGGAGTCGACTCGTGATACTCGGGAGTCGACTCGAGTCTCAGACATTGGTTCAAACAGACTCCTTAACTTATCCAAAAATTATGAACCAAGTCTTGGGACACTTAGACAGGATTTTCACTGAAACACTCAATTGAATTCATTAGTAATCAAAAGATATACTCAAATGCTTTGAGCTCATCAAAATCAAATGGGGTTTTAATCAATCACTCCACATGGACTTATCCAGGATTTAAGAACTAATTCGATGATCACAGACAAAAAATCCTATGTCCAACATGAACTAATCCTCTACATCAATGAACTAGAGGAGAGTATCACTAGAATGGATCAATCACTCCTAACCCCCTTCTAAGTATGCAAAATCGATCTTCACTCAAAGGTTTTGTGAAGATATCAGCAAGTTGATCATCAGTACAAACAAATTGAAGTGTCACATCATCACTCAGTACATGATCTCTTATGAAGTGATGTCTTATCTCAATGTGTTTAGTTCTTGAATGCTGAATTGGATTTTTAGTTAGATTGATGGCACTTGTATTATCACAGTTAATGGGAATTTTATCTTGTTTAATGCCATAATCTTCAAATTGTTGTTTAATCCACAAGATTTGAGCACAACAACTCCCGACAGCAATATATTCGGCTTCAGCCGTAGATAGTGCAGCCGAGTTTTGTTTCTTGCTAAACCAAGAGATTAAGTTTTCTCCTAAGAATTGACATGACCCACTGGTGCTTTTTCTATCAAGTTTGCAACCAGCGAAGTCTGAATCAGTGTACCCTATTAAGTTTATGCTCGAATCTTTAGAATACCATAACCCTATGGTTTTTGTTCCTATTAGGTATTTAAAGATTCTCTTAACAGCAATTAAGTGTGATTCCTTAGGATTAGATTGATATCTAGCACACATGCATACACTAAACATGATATCAGGTCTACTTGCAGTAAGATATAATAAGGATCCTATCATACCTCTATACATCTTTTGATCTACTGATTTACCTGATTCATCTTTGTCCAGTTTGCATGATGAACTCATGGGTGTGCTGATTGACTTGTTTCGTTCCATATCAAACTTCATAAGCATCTCCTTGATGTATTTAGTTTGATTGATGAAGATCCCCTCTTCAGATTATTTGATTTGGAGTCCGAGAAAATAGTTCAGCTCTCCCATCATGCTCATTTCAAATTCACTCTGCATTAAGTCAACAAACTCTTCGCAGAGGTGATTGTTAGTAGCACCGAAAATAATATCATCTACATAAATCTGCACTACTAACATTTCTTTGTTTTTCTTCTTTAAAAACAGCATTGTATCAACATTTTCTCTAGAGAATTCATGGTCTAATAGAAATTTGCTAAGTCTTTTATACCATGCTCTAGGAGCTTGTTTCAAACCATAAAGTGCTCTGTTTAGTTTATACACATGATTAGGGTATTGATGATTTTCAAAACTAGGAGGTTGTTCTACATACACCTCCTCATTAATATACCCATTTAAAAAGGCACTCTTTACATCCATTTGAAACAATTTGAAATCTTTAGAGCATGCAAATGCTAGTAACAATCTAATTGCTTCAAGTCTAGCTACAGGAGCAAAAGTTTCATCAAAGTCTATACCTTCTTTTCGATTGTAGCCCTTTGCTACTAGTCTAGCCTTGTTCCTAATCACGATTCCATTTTCATCAAGTTTATTTTTATATATCCATTTAGTTCCTATTATTGAATATTCAGTGGGCCGTTCAACTAGGTTCCATACCTTGTTTCTAGTGAATTGGTTTAGCTCTTCTTGCATTGCATTTATCCAATTAACATCATTTTCAGCTTCTTCTATATTTTTAGGTTCAAGGTGTGAGACAAATGCTAGATGATTATTTAAGTTCCTAAGTGATGCTCTAGTTCTAACAGGTTGAGAGGGATCATCTAAAATTAATTCCTTAGGATGACTATGAGCATACCTCCAAGCCTTAGTCAGCCCATGATCAACAATTACCTCTTGGCTTGTTGATGCTTCTCCAATTTGCTTTGGTTCATCTTCTTGTAATGTCATTCATCAATTTTTTCTTCAAGAATTTCTGCATCATCATCAAGAACTACTTTCTTGCTAGATGAGATATCATTAGTATCATCAAAAACAACATGTATAGACTCTTCAATAACAAGGGTTCTTTTGTTAAAGACTCTATAAGCTTTACTTGATGTAGAATATCCCAAAAAGATACCTTCATCAGATTTAGAATCAAATTTACCCAGGTTATCTTTGCCGTTATTATGAATGAAACACCTACATCCAAAAACATGAAAATAGTTTACTTTAGGCTTTCTATTTCTCCAAAGTTCATAAGGTGTTTTCTTTATAATGGGTCTCAATAAAACTCTATTTATTACATGACATGATGTATTAATGGCTTCTCCCCAAAAGTACTTAGGGAGGTTACTTTCACACAGCATGGTTCTAGCCATTTTCTCTAGAGTTCTATTCTTTCTTTCTACAATTCCATTTTGTTGTGGTGTCCTAGGTGCAGAGAAATTATGAGTTATCCCCTTTTTACTACAAAATTCATCAAATAGATGATTTTCAAATTCCGTTCCATGATCACTCCTAATAGCTATAACTGAAGCATTTCTTGAATTAGTAACTTCCTTATGAAATTTCTTAAACACAGAAAATGCTTCATCTTTATGAGCTAAGAACATGATCCATGTGTATCTAGAAAAATCATCTACAATGACAAGGCCATACTTGTTTCCACCAAGACTTGTGGTTCTAGTTGGTCCAAATAGATCCATGTGTAGTAGTTCAAGGGGTCTAATAGTAGTGACACAATTTATAGATTTAAAAGAGCTCCTAGATTGTTTGCCATATTGACACGCCTCACAAATTTTATTTTTCTCAAATTTTAGTTTTGGCAAACCTATTACAGAATCTCTTTTAACTAGTTTTGATATTGTATCCATACTTGCATGACCTAACTTACGGTGCCATAGCCAACTTATATCATTAGCCTTAGTATCACTAGCTACTAAGCAAGGGTTATTTTTGGCAAGATCTTCAAGATCTACTACGTACACATTTCCACGTCTTATTCCTTTGAATACTAAGCTATTGTCAATTGAGTTGGTTATGATGCATAGGGTTGGCTTAAACAGAACATCAAAACCCCTATCGCATAATTGACTTATGCTAAGTAAGTTATGCTTAAGACCATCTACAAATCGTACATTATCAACAAAGGTTGAGGAGGTGATTTGTACTTTACCTATACCAACGATGTGACCATAGTTATTGTCTCCAAATGTCACTGCACCTCCCTTTTTAGGCTCAAGGGTGAAGAATTGCTCTTTGTCACCCGTCATGTGTCTTGAGCAGCCACTATCCAAGTACCAACAGTTTTTGTCGACCTTGGCTGCAAAACACTCCTACACAAGGAAATCATACAATTTTAGGTACCCAAGTTTTCTTGGGTCCTTCATGGTTAGTAATGTTGGTTCCTTTTGAAACCCAAACCTTTTTAATTTTTCTTTTAGCTTTTTCTTTTTTATGGTCATACACATTAGCTTTATGTCCTATTTTTTCACAGCAAAAACAGGTTATATTCTTAATTTTGCTTTTTCCTGCTTTCACAAAAAAATTACTAAGGAGCTTTTGCTTATTCTTAGGTTTATACCCTAAACCAGCTCTATTAAACACAGCTCGTTGATTATTAAGTATCATTTCCAATTTTTCAGAACTATATGTAAACTTTTCTACAAAAGATTTGTATTTTTCAAGTTCTTGTGCTAACTTTTGTTTTTCTGTTTTTAGTATGTTTAAGTCTTTTGTGAGATTATCTCTTATAGTTTGTTTATCGTTTTTAAGTTCTGAAATTTCCTTGGTTAGTTTTTCGTTATCTTTAATTAAGGTATTAGTTTTTTGAATTAACATTTGCTTGCTTGTTTTAAGTTCTAAATTTTCTTTAATGATAAAATCCTTATCCTTAATTAATTTATCGTATTTATGGAAGTGAGATTGATTGGTTGGTTTTAGCTCTTTATTCTTAAGATTTATTGTCTTATATTCATCCATTAATTCATTAAACGCATCATACAATTCATCAAAGGTAAAATCTAAATGCGTTTCAGATGTTACCTCATTTTCGTTCGCCATAAAACAGAAGTTGGCCTTTTCCTCTTGTTCCTCATCCGATGATGATGATGATGAATCGGAATCCGTTAAGGTGGAGACGAGGACTTTCTTTTTCTTATATTTGCTGGCCTTCTTGAGCAAGGGACAGTCAACTCTGAAATGTCCCGGCTTCTTGCATTCATAGCATCTGATTCCTTCATTTTTCCTTTTCTTACCTTTATCCTTGTAGTAGGAACTTGAGGGACCTCTCCTCTGATGAAAGGACTTCTTTCGGTTGATGAATTTTCTGAACTTTTGCACGAGAAGAGCCTCATCATCATCTCCCTCATTATCTTCTTCTTCACTGCTGCTACTGCAAGATAAATCCTTGTTAGAAGAAGTAGATTTGAGAGCTATTACCTTTTTCTTATGAGAGGATTCTTCTTCGCTGTGTTGTTTCATTGTGAGCTCGTGCGTCATTAGGGATCCAAGAAGCTCCTCAAGTGGAAGCTTGTTCAAGTCCTTGGCTTCTTGGATTGCCATTATCTTGGCCTCCCATGATCTTGGCAAACATCGAAGAATCTTCCTGACAAGGTCACTGTTAGTATAATTTTTGCCAAGGCTTTTTAGGCCATTGACAATATCAGTAAATCTAGTAAACATGCAAGTGATAGTTTCATTAGATTCCATCTTAAATAGTTCATATTTATGAACTAGTATGTTTATTTTAGATTCTTTTACTTGATTCGTGCCCTCGTGGGTCACTTCAAGCCTATCCCATATCTCTTTTGTAGAATTGCAAGTTGAGACTCTATTGAATTCATTACGGTCTAAGGCACAATAAAGCACATTCATTGCTTTGGCATTTAATTGTGCCTTCCTAATATCATTGTCATCCCAATCTTTTTCAAGTTTGGGTATACTAACACCCTCTACAAAAATTGATGGGATATATGGTCTATTAACTATGGTGCTCCAAATCTCATAGTCTTGAGCTTGGATAAATATCCTCATCCTAGCCTTCCAATAGGAGTAGTCGGTTCCATTAAAGAATGGAGGTCTATAGGTGGATTGCCCCTCAATATGAGAAGATCCAAATGGGGTTGTCATTTTGATCTTTTACTCTTTTGATAGAAGAGTTCCCGCTCTGATACCACTTGTTGCCAAAAAGACAACCCAAGAGGGGGGGTGAATTGGGTTTTAAGTAATTATTGCAATTAAAAAACTTTGTGAGTAACTAATTAAAACTTATTGCAAGTGGATTAATTAGTTTACTATATGCAGTGAATGAAGGGAATGGAAGAGACAATGAAACAATCACAAACACAAGAGATTTTATAGTGGTTCGGAGCTAACCCTTGCTCCTACGTCCACTCTCCAAGCTTCACTTGGGAGTTCACTATAATCCCTCGGATTACAGCCGGTTGCTTTACAAGCTCACAACCCAACTTGTTGTTTTACGAGATCACAACGAACTCGGTCGGTTTTCACAGGCTCACCGACTATAACCACTCGATTGTTTTTTCGGGATCACAATCGAACCCTTACACGTTGGTTTTACCCTCGGCTCACCAACCAACCTTAACACCCTTGATTCAATCCCCTGATTGAATCAAGTAAGAAAAGTAGTTTGAAAAGAGTACAAAGATAGCTTCTTGAAAAGCGTATATAAACAATATGAACAAAGAAGAGTTAGAAGCCCTCAAACAGATTTTTGGATGTGGAGAAATGGGCTTCTCAAACTCCGCAACTCCTCTTGAATGTGCTGAAGATTTGCTGTCAGAAGGGGAGCTTTGAATGCGAGGGAGACGTTTGGAGGATGGACTTCAATGCACTTCTTCCTTCTTTCTCTTGTAGTTACTCTTTAGAAGCTTTGGTAGGTGGAAATCTCTTTTGCTTTGAATGGAGTCTCTCCCTTGGTGTCTATTACTGTTCAATCTGGCTATTTAAGCAATCCCCATAGAAAACTAGCCGTTAGACTCACTTTTAGGGCCGTTCTGCACAATCTGCAACTCCTGACACAGTGTCCATTGGGATCGGAGTCGACTCGCTCGATCTGGAGTCGACTCGGCTGTTGCTGGAGTCGACTCATGCTTTACTGAAGACGACTCGTCCACTGTTCAGGATTTGAATTAAAGTGCTGTCCCGTTCTGGAGTCGACTCGGCCAAACTTGGAGTCGACTCGCCAATATCCGGAGATGACTCTGCCTTCTGGAGACGACTCGTTTTCAGGAATCCAAAGATCTTTCTTTCAGGTTTACTTCCTCGAGTCGACTCGGATTCTCTTGGAGTCGACTCGGCTCTCAGAGCCTGAAAACTGGTCTTCTGTCTTTGGAGTTGAACTGCCTCGGAGTCGACTCGGACTTTGCTGGAGTCGACTCGGCTCTCAGAGCATGAAAAACTGGTCTGCTGTCTTTGGAGTTGAACTGCCTCGGAGTCGACTCGGACATTGCTGGAGTCGACTCGGCTCTCAGACACCGAAGTTGGCTCTCTGACTTTTAGTCTTGCATTCCTCTGAGAGTCGACTCTTGCTTTTTGGAGCCGACTCGCCAACCGTTGGAGTCGACTCGAGTTCTTCTGGAGTCGACTCGGCTCTCAGAGTTCAAAAACAACTTCTCTGTCTTTCTGTCTATTACTCCTTGGAGTCGACTCGGAACTATCGGAGGTCGACTCGGCAAGCATCAGAGTCGACTCGAATTCTTCAGGAGTCGACTCGGTGATAGGGTCTGAGATTCATCTTTCTATCCTGCTGTCTGTTCTCAGTCGGAGTCGACTCGCAGTGTGCCGGAGTCGACTCGAGCCTGTGCCAAAATATCTGAAACACTTGGAGTCGACTCAAAATCCTCCGGAGTCGACTCGAGGTTCAGCCCTTGACTTAAGCTGATTTCCACTTGCACTCAAAAGAGGATTCTTACAAATTTTGCCTGATATGCTGGATTGAATTCATTAGTATAACATAAAATATACTCAATGGCTTTGTGCTCATCAAAATCAAATAGGGTTATAATCAATCACTCCACAAGTGGAAACCAAAATATGGATTTATGTGCACAAGATACTATGGTGATCTCAGGTCAAAGGATTAGTTGCACAACTCCCACTAAGAGAATCATCTTTTGACATGTAAGTAAGACTTCATAAGATTTCTTTTTGTAGGTCAATTCAGTGAACTCATTTCTCTAATGAGCACCCACATCTTTGTATTAGTGTCTCCACGCAAGTGATTGTGAGATCAATCACCCTTTGCATCGAGCATACATAAGATGTGCCAGTCTTTCTGGTAAACATTGATCCCCGACTCAGTGTACCAATGACTGGGAATATTTAAGATTAGAATTTTAGAATTTTAGGTCTCACTAGTATGATCTCATCATAGCCTCAAAATCATTGCCTTAATCTAAGGGGTTCATCATAAATATAATCAACAGCATATGATGAAACACAATGCCTTTATTTGTATTAAATGTCATGTACATGATTTGAAAAATCAAAAGAAAATTCTTCACAATACATATTGCGATTGGCTTGTAGGGCATCTACTCTTTCACCCGCCTGCGCGGGGCACGTGAGGCACCCAGTGCCCACGTAGGGGCCACATGAGGGGAGAAATGGGGTTCTCCTGCCAGATATTGTCCGGTTCCGGGGCTTCACGCAAGCGTCCTTCACCCCTCCTCGATTTTGTTTTCCACCCAAAACGCGTCTGCAGGATTAGGAGACACCTGCCTCATATGCCCAAGCTTTAGAACAAGTCTTTCCGATGTGGGACTATTGGGCCTCACACCAAATGTAAAAACTCAAGAAAAAAAAAGAAAAGGTGGACAGGCCGGCCCGAAAAGACCGGGCCCATCCACCTATTACGATCGTGCCCTAGGCACGATCATGGGAGGAGGCCATTTGAGGGGTGGTGGGGGCGGCGGCGTTAGAGGAGATCGCCAGAGGAGACCGAGCGCTGGAGAGGGTTCCAAGATCCGGCTGGCCGCGGGGGGAAGCCTTCCTCTTTCCTTCAGTGAAGACCCTCCACAGCTTGGGATCCAAGGGTTTTCTCAAGGCTTCCTCTCCAATTTTGTCGTCGAAAAGGCCGCCGGAGCACCCCCACCGGACCGAGGTAAGCATGGTTCCTTCCTTTGTGTTTTATTTCCTGAATTTGGGGCGGCGTGGGTGAAGTTTTTGGCCGGTGAATCGTCGGAAAAGAGCCCGAAATAGGGTACCCCTGTTTTGGCCTCTCTCTTCCGATTTTTGCTGCCGCCGGCTGTCGGAATTGGCCGGGATCCATGGCCTTGGAGGTTGAATCGGGGCTATGTGAAGGTTGGGAGGGATTTTTGGTTTTGGTTGGTGATGAGGGAGGGTGGATTCGAGGTCTTCTTCCTCGGGACCCCATCCTCTCCTCCTCTTCCCCTCGTTGGTTGGCCATCGGCGGTGACGGCGGCGGTCGTGGGCCACCGTGGCTGCCGTTGGGTGGGGGGGAGCCGAGCCACTATCATGGTGGCCCTCTGTCAATGATGGTGGAAGAAGGGGGGGGGGGTTCTTTGTCTTAGGGAAGAAGAAGAAGGCAGAGGGCCTTCCGACCTCTGTCGACTTTTTTTTTCATCCCTCCCTCTCTTGGCCGGCCATCATCGCCGGAGTGGTGGCCGATGATGGTTCGGCCAATGGTGGCCGAGTTGTTGTCGGGTTGGGGAAGGAGAGGGCACAACCACCATGGCTGTTGCCCTTGGATCAAAAAGATTTGAGGGAGGGAGATGTATTCCCAATAATGAAGAGAAAGAGGAGTCATCCCTTCCTTTTGGGTCTTTTCATCGAGACCGACCATCGTCGCCGGCATGGAGCGGCCCCGGCTGGTGATGACACAGGCCAGTGGTACAAGGGTGGGGGTCGGGCCACCCGACTGCCATAGATCTGGAAGGATTGAGATGTTTGGGGATCTGGTGATGGACCCCATAATAGATGTGAATTATAGTTTAGAATATTTAAATATTAAATGATTTAGTTTGTGATTTATAACTGATGTTGTAGGGGAGGAGTCAGCGGTGCCAGGAGATTTTGATCAGGGGACTCAGCACCCCAGCTCGTAGGTTGTGATTCGGATCTGTGTTTGTGTCAGTCTACAATTTCAGTAAGAATCCTTACATCTGAGCACTTTTATTTATGCATATATTGGATTTATCGTTGGATATATTTTATCAGTATGTTGCTATTAATTTTTGAGCTTGTATGACACTATGAGGTGTGCATTTTGTTTATTATGAAAATATTGAATTAATTAAATTGGGAAGAATTATCATATTTTGAGAATATATGAAAATATGCGATGTGATTGAAATTAAATTAAACATGCGAAACTTGACATGTAAAATGGGTTGGACTAACCTAGTCATGAGATAGCCTCTACGAGCTTATGCGTAGGATAGCTGCCACGAGCTAATGCTTGGGATAGCTTCCACGGGCTTACGCGTGGGATAGCCTCTACGAGCTTATGCGTAGGATAGCCTCCACGGGCTTACGCGTGAGATAGTTGCCACGAGCTTATGCATGGGATTTGTGCAGTCTTGGACTGGGTCATGATCTTGGTTAGCCCAAAGTCAGAAGTGAAAAATTTTGAAACTTGGGAATCAGAGTAATACGAAAGTGGATCTCATAATGCGTAAAAAGAATTTATGTATATGTACTGATATATACACTTGTTGTTTGTTGAGCTTTTTGAATGATGAAATAGCATTTATTTGATGCTTGATTTATTTTATTATTATTACTGTGTGTGGCTGTTGGGATTCTTACTGGGCTGGAAAAGCTCATACTATTCTTACTTTCTTTTTCAGAGGCACTGGATTTATAGAGTCCATCGGGTGGGACGAGAAGTGGATGGATATGGAGTCAGACTGCTAGATAGTTAGAAGTAGGTTATCTTTTATTTATGAACATTTGAAGATCTTGTAATTGAATTAATTTGTTTATTTGGACATGTTGGATTTGTCTATTTGAATTACTAAATTAATTGTGGATTTATTGGAATTTTGTTAATCATAGGCCTTGCATGATCTTTAGGGCACTGCTCTAGGGCTCATGCGGCCGATCGCGTGCTGGACCCAGGTGCTGGGTTCGAGGCGTGACAGATTTCTTGCATATTTATTTTCGTTAATTACTGATGCAACTTACACACATTCATCATGTTTTATTCTGCTGCATTATACTTAAAGTTTTTGAAAAGCTTGAAAAGCCCAATTCTCCCTTTTCTTAGGCAACATAGTTAGGCAATAAGTGGTATCAGAGCCTTGGTACTTGTTGCCTAGTAGATACAACCCAAGAGGGGGGGTGAATTGGGTCTTTTAAAACTTTTATGCTACTTCTAAAACTTTATGATTAACTATGCTAAGTTGTATAGATGCACAGTGAAAGTTAAACTTAGCAAGGGTTTGATGTATAGACTTCGACTTGATTAAATATGCTTGCAACTAAAGGATGTGCGGATAAGAATTAAGCAAGCAATTTATCTAAGTAAGTAAGTGTGTTAGTTAGACAATAACTAGAGGCATTACAAACACAAAGGACATATAGTGGTTCGGTGCACCCCAGCACCTACATCCACTCCCCAAGACCTCTTGGGAATTTCACTATAATCCTACCGATTACAGCCGGTTGTTTTACAAGCTCACAACCCAACTTGTTGTTTTACGAGCGCACAACGAACTCGGTCGGTTTTTCCAGGCTCACCGACTAGAACCAACCCCGATTGTTTTCCCGGGCTCACAATCAAACCCTTACACGTTGGTTTTACCCTCGGCTCACCAACAAACCTAAACCCCGTTGGTTTTCCCTTTGGCTCACCAACAAACCTTAATCCCGTTGGTTTTCCCTTTGGCTCACCAACAAACCTTACACCGTTGGTTTTCCCTTTGGCTCACCAACAAACCTTTAACCCCTTGATTCAATCCCTTGATTGAATCAAGTTACAAGATATTAAAACAAAGAATAAAAACAAATCAAAGCTTCTTAAACAAGCAGATATGACAATATAAACAAATAGAGTAAAGAGAAGCCCTCAAACGAGTTTTGAAGATGGAGGAGCTCGGCTTCTTCTTTACTTGATCCTCCTCTGATTTGGCAAGAAGTAGAGGATCCCCGAGGCAGCACACGGATGGAGAGGAAGCTTTCGGATTCACTTGGATGCTCTTCTTCTCTCTATTTCGTTTTGGATGGCCCTTTTGTGCTTGTGGGAGATTTCCTTTGTAATCTCTTTGAGATCTCTTTCCTAGATGATCTCTCCCACTTCCATGCCTTCTCCCCTAGCTCTCTTCTTGTTTTTATAGCTTTAGATGGCGTGGAAACAAGAATATAGCCGTTAGAGACAAAAATAGAGCCGTTGGACACAATCTGCACTTCCTGACAATATTACCGTTGGGATCGGAGTCGACTCGCGCGATCAGGAGTCGACTCGCCTGTTGCAGGAGTCGGCTCGTGCTTTACTGGAGACGACTCGGCCACTGTTCCAAATTTGAATTAAAGTGCATGCCTTGACTGGGAGTCGACTCGGCTTAACCTGGAGTCGACTCGCCAACTTCTCGAGCTGACCTGGCAATTTCGGAGTCGGCTCATCCACTGAAGTCCGTGGATCCAATTTTGAATTTTGTCCTCTCGAGTCGACTCGACTGTCCTGGGAGTCGACTCGAATCTCAGAGCCCGAACTCCCGATCCTCTGTCTTTTGGCTCGTCCAGTCTTGGAGTCGACTCGAACTTCCTTGGAGTCGACTCGGCTCTCAGTTTGCGAAACACAGCCTTCTGCCATCTTGGTGTAGCGCTGCCTTGGAGTCGACTCGAGCTGTCTGGGAGTCGACTCGAATCTCAGAGGCAGTAACTTGGTTTTCTGTCTGTTGATGGTCGCGGAGTCTCGGAGTCGACTCGTGCAATGCGGGAGTCGACTCGAATCTCAGAGTCCCAAAAATGCTCTCTGACTTTTTCCTTGTGTTCCGCTGAGAGTCGACTCTTGCTTTCTTTGGAGTCGACCTACCAACCATCGGAGTCGACTCGCGTTCCACTGGAGTCGACTCGAATCTCAGACCCGAAAACTGCTCTCTGACTTTTCTGCCTGTGACTCTTAGGAGTCGACTCATACTTCCCCGGAGTCGACTCGGTAAACATTGGAGTCGACTCGAATTCCTCAGGAGTCGACTCGAAGACTATTCTTTTGAATTTTTTCCTTTGATTTTACTCCTCCAATTTGAATCCTTTGAACTTTAAGCTTGGGCCAATAAATTGTAGCTTTCTTCCAACTTGAGAGCTTTGGAGGCCTTCTTGTGTTCTCCCAACTTGCTATGTTCCTTGCAAAATAAATATCTTTCTCCTTGCAACATAAACATTAGTATCTATACTTCAAGGTTTTGTGATCATCAAAATCAATCTATGAATCAATCTTTGGGTCATCAATCTCCCCCTTTTTGATGATGACAAAACTTGGTGTATATGCAATATAAAAGATATTGATTTCTAGAAATAATACATAGCTAAGTTGCATGAAGTAGAAAACATATATATGTAAAAACATACTTCATGATAATGCTTTAGATTTAATCAGCTTAACACAATTAACATATTTAAATTTTAAGCTGATTTGTATTCAATTCAAAGTAATAAAGCATTATGAGTATATATAGCATATACTTAGATATTTCTCCCCCTTTTTGACAACATCAAAAAGATAGTGAAACATTAAGCACAAAGATCAGAGCAGAACACATCGAGTGTGAATTCAAGAGGTTTTCTAATTTGATACCACAGATAGTTTTCTAATCAAGTGTAGGTGGAATCTTCCTTAGGTTAATTCAAGACATGAGTGGAAATCTAACCTCTTCAATAAGTATGAAAGCTTGTTCATTTAAGACCTTTTGCCCAATCTATTAAGTATTTTGAGAGCAATTTAATTAAGTTTCAGAGTAAAAGATCAAAACTTATATATGTGAAAGACATATCATCATGTTGGATCATTAATTCTTCTATGACTTCAAAGTTCTTCTATGATAATAAGAGCATTGGAGCACAAATACCAAAATATGAAATCATGCAATTTTTGATACATCTTAGAGCTCTTTTAAAGACTTTCTTTTATTTCTTTAGAAAGTAAGCACAATTTGATACATAAAAATATGAATTGGCACACAATTTAAGTTCTAAAGATCAAGTCAATTAGGACTCATTAGTGAATATCAAAATAGGTTTTCTAAAAGATGCTCAAGAAAATTTTACACGTTATTCTCCCCCTTTTTCATTAAGTTAGAGGTTCTTTAAGCTCAACTTGCAATTTGGTTCATGATTTATGCATAAGATATACTAACCAAATAACACGCCTCAAGGTGTATCATAAAGATTTTCAGATTAAATTTCAGATGATACATATTGGAGAGTATTAGGATCATTTTTCATTTTGTATTCTTCCTCTCTCCTTTAGTTATAGATATACGCGATTAAGTTCCGTGAGACCTCTCCTTCTGAAATTTTCTTTCTCCCCCTCTATTGATCATTCCATTTAAGAGTTTAGAATTTGAAGATAATGTTCAATAAAATTGTCAATCTCAAAAATATATTTTCTATAAGTTTCAGCTCATTTTCATAAGACTCAAGGTTTGAGATAAGACAGCCTTTATAGAACTCATCTCAAGGTATAAACTCATTATATAATTAAAGCAAGTCGTGCAATATAAGGAGGTTCATTAAAAACAATCCATAAAAAAGATACTGAATATCTGAAGCTCCCCCTCAAAAGATGCATTCTTCTTTAATCATTCTTTTCTATTGTTGAATTTCAGATTTTAATGATAAACGTGAATAAGACTGAAATTCTATGATATCGAGAATGTAGAGTAATCTAGTATTATTCAAAATTTGTGGCAATTACTCTTTCTAATCCTTCAAGAACAAGTTATGCTTTCTCTTAATCTTAGAGAAAATGTATAGAAATATTAAACAGAAAATGATTCATTTTAAGCTCAGTTTCTTTCAAAAGCATTTACATTTTCTTTCTCTTAGAATCATTTGAGTGAGCTGAAATATTTCTAGCTTTAAGATCATTCACTCTATATATATTCTGATGGAAGTCTTGAAGAATGTAGGAGAGAAAAACATATAGATGATCATTGAGGTATATAGATTTATAGAACTCAATTACTTAATCACAGTTTTTCAGCAATGTATACATGAAACACAATAAATCCCTTTTTAATATCAAAATAAAATTATATATTTAGAAATTTTTGTTTGCAATCAAGATCATCGAAAGACACATCATTTGGACCAATATTGGTACACTGTAAGGATAAGAGATGATATGTTTCAGATGCGTATCGGGTCAAACAATCAAGGCATCAGAATTATTCTATTTTTCTTAAACTGTAGTTTTTATATAGGAATCATATTGAGTTTAAAAATCAGATTCTGAATTTTATAAAGATTTTCAATAGAGGCTTTTAAATCATGATTTGAGATATGTATCTTTCACATTGAAGCTCATCTTAAATCACTAAGATTGAAAACACATATTTCAATAACATTAGAGCACTTTCAGAATCTTTATATTTAATATTGAGTTTCGATACACAATGGAGGATATTTTAATAAGTATTATGTATCAAAGTTAGGCAAGTAGAAAGATAGATCAAGATTAATTCATTCTGCCTAAATAGAGATATCTTTCTCTTCTCCTTTTTACAAATTTAATTAACTTTCAGATTTTAAAGATGATTGTGAACGACAAATCTGAAATTTCTTTTCAATAATACCCAAAAATTTATGCAGTATTTCAAACATTCAATTAAATTATCTAAGCATGGAGCATTACAAAATATTGAGAACCCATAATTCAAAACATCATTCCACATGCAACATATATTATGTGTTAAGTCATGCATTAAGAACAAGCATGTCAAGGATCAAAATCAATTCTTTTCAAATAAACTCCTCCTATTTAAATATAATCTTGCATTGATTTCATCCTTAAGGTGTGTTTCCAAGTGACAAAGAAATTGAATTGATTCTTCTTATATATTTTCATTTACTTTGTCTTTCATTTTTACTTTCTTATGCTCTATACTGTATTTGCTCCCTATCCGGTGGAGTTGGAAGGGGCACGAGGTACTACCACTAGCCTCCCTCTTGTGCCGTCCCTAATATGCCCTACACCGAATAGTTGGGTCAAATAGTGCCGGGTACTACCACTAGCCTCCCCATTGGCACCATCCCTATGATGAGCAATATAGAAAGGTTAAAATGTTTACTTCAAACTCTCCCTGTTTGAGTGTAATTAATTATAGATTTTATCCCTTCCAAATGTGCCGAATATATTATGCTTGTTTTGCTTTTCCTTAAGATTGAAGTACTTGCCTTTGCTCAGATTTTTCATCTCTTGAACAATGTCCATTTTCTTTTCTTTATCTCTCTCTCTTTTTGTTATTCTCAAGTAATCTACATGAAAGAGCAGAATAAAGAAATAATGAAATGTATCGTATAGAGGTATATCATGCAAACACTATTTTCATTATGCCCAAGAATTCGTAGCTTCTCACAAGTCATTCTAAATCAGAGTTTTAATCATATACTTGTGTATTTCATGGTTATGATACAGCCATAGAAATATTTTAGATTGAGCAAACCATGAAACAATTTCTAAAAGTATAAGTCAGTCAATACACATATAGACATGATATCAAAAATTAATAATTAAAGAATTTAATCATGCCATAATAGGATTTAAGTTATTGACTTTGCTCAATTAATTTGTGAGAAAGGTATCTAAAATTACCTATTCATTATATGTTCTTCAAGCCAAACTAGATTTCTTATGTGTGAACTTTTGGCTGAAGAAGATCCTCTCTCTTGTTTGCATGTGAATGTTTCGTGTATCTTACATGAAGATATCCTTCAAGTTGAAATTTCTCATTTTTCTTTCTTGAAGGAAGGTCATTAGTTTCTTTAAGATACAAAGCATTCATCCAACATATATATATTTTTTAATTAGATGACTCAATATGAGATATGACAATAGTTGCATGTTGAGTCACTTTATTCAAGAGATTGCCTAAATATAAGCAAGCACATATCACTTGAACTAAAGAGATAGATTCATTAACCAAGATAGTTCAAGGACAAGCATGTGAGGCAATAGACAGATTTATCAAGGTCAAATCAATTTAGTTTAGATTCTATTTGCTTAAGATAATTATCAATAAGATGTGTTAACTAAGTTTTAATCAACTTATCTTAAACGTTTGTTTCTATCAAAATTCAGATTATGACGTATTTGTTATCAATAAAATATGATTAATTAAAGTTAGATTGAAGTCTTGCACAAGGTCACATAATGAGCATACAATCTGGTCTACTAGCTGTATGATAAAATAATTATTCTATCATGCTTCAATACAGCTTTAAACAATAGATCTACTTTGCTCATCCTTTACAATTTCTACAAGATGGGGTCATAGATATACCTTCTTCACGCCAATCTTCTATAAGAGTTTTCTTGTGGACTAACGTTGGTCAATGAAGATCCCCTTTCCTGTTTGTCTTAATTTGGAGTTTGAGAGAAGATGTTAATTCATTCATCATATTTCAAACTAACCTTGCAATATAACTATTCATATAAATTTTCATTGGTAGAACAAAAATGATGCCATCAATGTGTGCTATGAGCAAGCAAGATATCATAGATTCTTCTTTTTGATGCATAGATTTATCACTATTACTTTCTATCAACAAGGTTACCTAAGCTTTTATATATCAAGCTTTTGATGCTTGTTTTAAATCACATATTGCTTTATCATATATGTAATGTGTAATTTTTAAATATGGTGGTTATTTAACATAGATCTACTTTTTAATGAAATAACCACATAGGAGTGAATTCTACACATTCATTTGACAGAATATAAAGCTCATGAGTCAAGCAAATGATAGTGGTGATCTTTACTTTTAATCATGCAAGAATCAAGATCTATTTCATCTTTTCTTGATTCAGTCTTTTAGTAGTTATCAATTTTTCTTCATTAAGTGCATTTCTGAAAAACTCAATTTTGTTATAATTATTAACAAGTTTTCAGATTGTTATATGTAAAAGATTAACCATATATAATTTGATCTTAGTATCTTGACAGTAAATCATTAGTCTCATAGAGAATAAGACGACTTGATATTTTTGCAACTAAAATCTTTTCATTGAATATTCTATATGCATTGCTTGATGAATGATATCCAAGGATAGACATATCTCTATCAGATTTGGCATTATTTTTCATAAGAACATATCAAGCATAACATGTACGACTGAAAAATATGAAAGATATGCAATGGTTCATTTTCCATTTTTCAGAAGATCAAAAGGAGTTTTCATCTAAAATAGATCTAATAGAAATCATATGTATGACAAGCAGTGATGATAGCTTTTTAAAAATTATTTAAGTAGATGACTATCATACACAATTGTCTTTTTCATTTCTTCAAGAATTCTATTACCCCTATTTTACTTAAGATGTCCTTGGTGCTGAAATAGTTAATTTCTGCATAAACTTTATCAGGATTTTGGTTTTCAACACTGTGCCATGATACTCTTTATCTTCACAGTTAGGAAACCTTTATCATTTGAAACACTTTTACAAGATTCAGCAAATACAGAAAATATTTTCAAGTTTATTTTCCAAGAACAAATCCAATGTAAGCTTTTGAAAACTTAGAGATGGAAACAACATCTTTAGATTTAGAAATGATTTTTGGTTGTTTCCTTAGTTAGCATGCATAGCAAAACTTTGACCTTTAAGAAGATAATTTAAGTAAGCCAATGGCAAGGTCTTTTGAGATTAAGTATATACTAGCATGAGTTGATTTTGTATGCTAAAGATGGTTTCTTTAATCTTGGTATTCATAGTGCATATATTTAAAAACATACCAAGTAGACATTATCATATCTATGATCAATAAACAATAATGCCATGGATAAAAACTCTCAATCAAGCATATAGAGAATTCATAGAATTATTCTTAATAAATTAATCATTTTGCAACTTATCCAATAGTGAGTAAAGTATACTATGAAGTGATTTGATCATATTTCCAAAAGTATTTTCTATATCACAAAATTGATCACTACTAGCAATTCATATCAAATACTAAGCAAAAATAATGATGAGATGCAAGGATTACTGATTTTTGTTAATAACTTTTCATAAGTATATTTTAAGTTTCTTTTGTTCCATGGGTATCTTGGTACACCTATGTGTACATCCTCATTTTCTCATTTTGGGTACCCAAGCTTGCTTGAGTCCTTGAGAGTTAGGACATATGGTTCCTTTTGGAACCCATATCTGTTTAATAGTAATAACTTTACCATTTGATTTAATTATACTAGAACGATAGGTAAAGTTGTTATTCCCATCCTTTTCATTTTTGAAATAACTTATCTTATTTAATGGTTTGCTTGATGAATTGATAATCTTTTTCTCTAGAGATTTATTGTTAAGTAAAGAAATCAAGCCAAGTTTTGATTTATCACAAGCAACATATTGGCTTTCAAACATCATTTTTAATCGTTCTGAACTTACGGTGAATTTGTTAATAAAAGATTTTAATTGATTAATTTCTTTACTTAAGTTTTGATTTTCTTTAATTAAGCTATGATTTTTCTGAATCAATTCTTCTGAAAATGACCTTAAACTTTTATTTTCAGAATTTAGTTTGTCTTGTATTTCAGTAATAGAATTTCTTTCTTTTGAAATTTCCAAATTTAGCTTTTTAAGATTTTTATTTTTCCTAGATAATTTTCTACATTCACTATACAAATCATGAAAAGCATTTAAAAGTTCATCATAAGAATATTTTTCATGAAAGTCATTTGGTGTAAGATTAGATTCAGATTCTACTTTATCTTCTTGTACCATAAGACATAAGTTAGTTACCTCTTGTAGTTCATTGTTGCTCCTAACTTTCAATTCCTTGTCTGACTTTCTCTTGGTCAAGGCTTTCTTGCGCTTTACCTCTTTCTTCCTTTCTTCTTGCTTCCTCTTCTTCTTTGTCTTTAGGAAGCTGATTTGCCTCGGAGTCGACTCGAACCTTATTGGAGTCGACTCGACTAACTTGGGAGTCGACTCTGAGCTACTTGGAGTCGACTCGACTGAGGGAGATTCATCACCCTTTTCTGCAGTCTCATTGTTAGTATATAATTGAAGCATATGAGAGCTAATCTGAGATTTATCATAAATATTTTCTAAAGTATCCCAGATCTCCTTAGCAGATAAGCATGCAGAAATTTCATTAAACTTTGTTTCTTGAATAGCACAATATAATATGTTCATAGCATTAGCATTTAATTGTGCTAAGTCCTTCTCATTAATATGAGAGAGTGTGTGAAGGTCATTTATTATGATTTTCCATAGATAATAGTTTTGTGATTGAATGAAAATGCGCATGCGTATTTTCCAATGTGGGTAGTTTATACCATTAAACAGTGGAGGTGTATCAATTGATTGTCCTTCTCCTAGAAAACTATCTATTTGAGGTGTCATGATCTTTGGCTCTAGTCGGTTAAGACTACAAATAATATTTGAGCACCTGCTCTGATACCACTTGTTGCCCAGTAGATACAACCCAAGAGGGGGGGGTGAATTGGGTCTTTTAAAACTTTTATGCTACTTCTAAAACTTTATGATTAACTATGCTAAGTTGTATAGATGCACAGTGAAAGTTAAACTTAGCAAGGGTTTGATGTATAGACTTCGACTTGATTAAATATGCTTGCAACTAAAGGATGTGCGGATAAGAATTAAGCAAGCAATTTATCTAAGTAAGTAAGTGTGTTAGTTAGACAATAACTAGAGGCATTACAAACACAAAGGACATATAGTGGTTCGGTGCACCCCAGCACCTACATCCACTCCCCAAGACCTCTTGGGAATTTCACTATAATCCTACCGATTACAGCCGGTTGTTTTACAAGCTCACAACCCAATTTGTTGTTTTACGAGCGCACAACGAACTCGGTCGGTTTTTCCCGGCTCACCGACTAGAACCAACCCCGATTGTTTTCCCGGGCTCACAATCAAACCCTTACACGTTGGTTTTACCCTCGGCTCACCAACAAACCTAAACCCCGTTGGTTTTCCCTTTGGCTCACCAACAAACCTTAATCCCATTGGTTTTCCCTTTGGCTCACCAACAAACCTTACACCGTTGGTTTTCCCTTTGGCTCACCAACAAACCTTTAACCCCTTGATTCAATCCCTTGATTGAATCAAGTTACAAGATATTAAAACAAAGAATAAAAACAAATCAAAGCTTCTTAAACAAGCAGATATGACAATATAAACAAATAGAGTAAAGAGAAGCCCTCAAACGAGTTTTGAAGATGGAGGAGCTCGGCTTCTTCTTTACTTGATCCTCCTCTGATTTGGCATGAAGTAGAGGATCCCCGAGGCAGCACACGGATGGAGAGGAAGCTTTCGGATTCACTTGGATGCTCTTCTTCTCTCTATTTCGTTTTGGATGGCCCTTTTGTGCTTGTGGGAGATTTTCTTTGTAATCTCTTTGAGATCTCTTTCCTCGATGATCTCTCCCACTTCCATGCCTTCTCCCCTAGCTCTCTTCTTCTTTTTATAGCTTTAGATGGCGTGGAAACAAGAATATAGCCGTTAGAGACAAAAATAGAGCCGTTGGACACAGTCTGCACTTCCTGACAATATTACCGTTGGGATCGGAGTCGACTCGCGCGATCAGGAGTCGACTCGCCTGTTGCAGGAGTCGGCTCGTGCTTTACTGGAGACGACTCGGCCACTGTTCCAAATTTGAATTAAAGTGCATGCCTTGACTGGGAGTCGACTCGGCTTAACCTGGAGTCGACTCGCCAACTTCTCGAGCTGACCTGGCAATTTCGGAGTCGGCTCATCCACTGAAGTCCGTGGATCCAATTTTGAATTTTGTCCTCTCGAGTCGACTCGACTGTCCTGGGAGTCGACTCGAATCTCAGAGCCCGAACTCCCGATCCTCTGTCTTTTGGCTCGTCCAGTCTTGGAGTCGACTCGAACTTCCTTGGAGTCGACTCGGCTCTCAGTTTGCGAAACACAGCCTTCTGCCATCTTGGTGTAGCGCTGCCTTGGAGTCGACTCGAGCTGTCTGGGAGTCGACTCGAATCTCAGAGGCAGTAACTTGGTTTTCTGTCTGTTGATGGTCGCGGAGTCTCGGAGTCGACTCGTGCAATGCGGGAGTCGACTCGAATCTCAGAGTCCCAAAAATGCTCTCTGACTTTTTCCTTGTGTTCCGCTGAGAGTCGACTCTTGCTTTCTTTGGAGTCGACCTACCAACCATCGGAGTCGACTCGCGTTCCACTGGAGTCGACTCGAATCTCAGACCCGAAAACTGCTCTCTGACTTTTCTGCCTGTGACTCCTAGGAGTCGACTCATACTTCCCCGGAGTCGACTCGGTAAACATTGGAGTCGACTCGAATTCCTCAGGAGTCGACTCGAAGACTATTCTTTTGAATTTTTTCCTTTGATTTTACTCCTCCAATTTGAATCCTTTGAACTTTAAGCTTGGGCCAATAAATTGTAGCTTTCTTCCAACTTGAGAGCTTTGGAGGCCTTCTTGTGTTCTCCCAACTTGCTATGTTCCTTGCAAAATAAATATCTTTCTCCTTGCAACATAAACATTAGTATCTATACTTCAAGGTTTTGTGATCATCAAAATCAATCTATGAATCAATCTTTGGGTCATCAATCTCCCCCTTTTTGATGATGACAAAACTTGGTGTATATGCAATATAAAAGATATTGATTTCTAGAAGTAATACATAGCTAAGTTGCATGAAGTAGAAAACATATATATGTAAAAACATACTTCATGATAATGCTTTAGATTTAATCAGCTTAACACAATTAACATATTTAAATTTTAAGCTGATTTGTATTCAATTCAAAGTAATAAAGCATTATGAGTATATATAGCATATACTTAGATATTTCTCCCCCTTTTTGACAACATCAAAAAGATAGTGAAACATTAAGCACAAAGATCAGAGCAGAACACATCGAGTGTGAATTCAAGAGGTTTTCTAATTTGATACCACAGATAGTTTTCTAATCAAGTGCAGGTGGAATCTTTCTTAGGTTAATTCAAGACATGAGTGGAAATCTAACCTCTTCAATAAGTATGAAAGCTTGTTCATTTAAGACCTTTTGCCCAATCTATTAAGTATTTTGAGAGCAATTTAATTAAGTTTCAGAGTAAAAGATCAAAACTTATATATGTGAAAGACATATCATCATGTTGGATCATTAATTCTTCTATGACTTCAAAGTTCTTCTATGATAATAAGAGCATTGGAGCACAAATACCAAAATATGAAATCATGCAATTTTTGATACATCTTAGAGCTCTTTTAAAGACTTTCTTTTATTTCTTTAGAAAGTAAGCACAATTTGATACATAAAAATATGAATTGGCACACAATTTAAGTTCTAAAGATCAAGTCAATTAGGACTCATTAGTGAATATCAAAATAGGTTTTCTAAAAGATGCTCAAGAAAATTTTACACGTTATTCTCCCCCTTTTTCATTAAGTTAGAGGTTCTTTAAGCTCAACTTGCAATTTGGTTCATGATTTATGCATAAGATATACTAACCAAATAACACGCCTCAAGGTGTATCATAAAGATTTTCAGATTAAATTTCAGATGATACATATTGGAGAGTATTAGGATCATTTTTCATTTTGTATTCTTCCTCTCTCCTTTAGTTATAGATATACGCGATTAAGTTCCGTGAGACCTCTCCTTCTGAAATTTTCTTTCTCCCCCTCTATTGATCATTCCATTTAAGAGTTTAGAATTTGAAGATAATGTTCAATAAAATTGTCAATCTCAAAAATATATTTTCTATAAGTTTCAGCTCATTTTCATAAGACTCAAGGTTTGAGATAAGACAGCCTTTATAGAACTCATCTCAAGGTATAAACTCATTATATAATTAAAGCAAGTCGTGCAATATAAGGAGGTTCATTAAAAACAATCCATAAAAAAGATACTGAATATCTGAAGCTCCCCCTCAAAAGATGCATTCTTCTTTAATCATTCTTTTCTATTGTTGAATTTCAGATTTTAATGATAAACGTGAATAAGACTGAAATTCTATGATATCGAGAATGTAGAGTAATCTAGTATTATTCAAAATTTGTGGCAATTACTCTTTCTAATCCTTCAAGAACAAGTTATGCTTTTTCTTAATCTTAGAGAAAATGTATAGAAATATTAAACAGAAAATGATTCATTTTAAGCTCAGTTTCTTTCAAAAGCATTTACATTTTCTTTCTCTTAGAATCATTTGAGTGAGCTGAAATATTTCTAGCTTTAAGATCATTCACTCTATATATATTCTGATGGAAGTCTTGAAGAATGTAGGAGAGAAAAACATATAGATGATCATTGAGGTATATAGATTTATAGAACTCAATTACTTAATCACAGTTTTTCAGCAATGTATACATGAAACACAATAAATCCCTTTTTAATATCAAAATAAAATTATATATTTAGAAATTTTTGTTTGCAATCAAGATCATCGAAAGACACATCATTTGGACCAATATTGGTACACTGTAAGGATAAGAGATGATATGTTTCAGATGCGTATCGGGTCAAACAATCAAGGCATCAGAATTATTCTATTTTTCTTAAACTGTAGTTTTTATATAGGAATCATATTGAGTTCAAAAATCAGATTCTGAATTTTATAAAGATTTTTAATAGAGGCTTTTAAATCATGATTTGAGATATGTATCTTTCACATTGAAGCTCATCTTAAATCACTAAGATTGAAAACACATATTTCAATAACATTAGAGCACTTTCAGAATCTTTATATTTAATATTGAGTTTCGATACACAATGGAGGATATTTTAATAAGTATTATGTATCAAAGTTAGGCAAGTAGAAAGATAGATCAAGATTAATTCATTCTGCCTAAATAGAGATATCTTTCTCTTCTCCTTTTTACAAATTTAATTAACTTTCAGATTTTAAAGATGATTGTGAACGACAAATCTGAAATTTCTTTTCAATAATACCCAAAAATTTATGCAGTATTTCAAACATTCAATTAAATTATCTAAGCATGGAGCATTACAAAATATTGAGAACCCATAATTCAAAACATCATTCCACATGCAACATATATTATGTGTTAAGTCATGCATTAAGAATAAGCATGTCAAGGATCAAAATCAATTTTTTTCAAATAAACTCCCCCTATTTAAATATAATCTTGCATTGATTTCATCCTTAAGGTGTGTTTCCAAGTGACAAAGAAATTGAATTGATTTTTCTTATATATTTTCATTTACTTTGTCTTTCATTTTTACTTTCTTATGCTCTATACTGTATTTGCTCCCTATCCGGTGGAGTTGGAAGGGGCACGAGGTACTACCACTAGCCTCCCTCTTGTGCCGTCCCTAATATGCCCTACACCGAATAGTTGGGTCAAATAGTGCCGGATACTACCACTAGCCTCCCCATTGGCACCATCCCTATGATGAGCAATATAGAAAGGTTAAAATGTTTACTTCAAACTCTCCCTGTTTGAGTGTAATTAATTATAGATTTTATCCCTTCCAAATGTGCCGAATATATTATGCTTGTTTTGCTTTTCCTTAAGATTGAAGTACTTGCCTTTGCTCAGATTTTTCATCTCTTGAACAATGTCCATTTTCTTTTCTTTATCTCTCTCTCTTTTTGTTATTCTCAAGTAATCTACATGAAAGAGCAGAATAAAGAAATAATGAAATGTATCGTATAGAGGTATATCATGCAAACACTATTTTCATTATGCCCAAGAATTCGTAGCTTCTCACAAGTCATTCTAAATCAGAGTTTTAATCATATACTTGTGTATTTCATGGTTATGATACAGCCATAGAAATATTTTAGATTGAGCAAACCATGAAACAATTTCTAAAAGTATAAGTCAGTCAATACACATATAGACATGATATCAAAAATTAATAATTAAAGAATTTAATCATGCCATAATAGGATTTAAGTTATTGACTTTGCTCAATTAATTTGTGAGAAAGGTATCTAAAATTACCTATTCATTATATGTTCTTCAAGCCAAACTAGATTTCTTATGTGTGAACTTTTGGCTGAAGAAGATCCTCTCTCTTGTTTGCATGTGAATGTTTCGTGTATCTTACATGAAGATATCCTTCAAGTTGAAATTTCTCATTTTTCTTTCTTGAAGGAAGGTCATTAGTTTCTTTAAGATACAAAGCATTCATCCAACATATATATATTTTTTAATTAGATGACTCAATATGAGATATGACAATAGTTGCATGTTGAGTCACTTTATTCAAGAGATTGCCTAAATATAAGCAAGCACATATCACTTGAACTAAAGAGATAGATTCATTAACCAAGATAGTTCAAGGACAAGCATGTGAGGCAATAGACAGATTTATCAAGGTCAAATCAATTTAGTTTAGATTCTATTTGCTTAAGATAATTATCAATAAGATGTGTTAACTAAGTTTTAATCAACTTATCTTAAACGTTTGTTTCTATCAAAATTCAGATTATGACGTATTTGTTATCAATAAAATATGATTAATTAAAGTTAGATTGAAGTCTTGCACAAGGTCACATAATGAGCATACAATCTGGTCTACTAGCTGTATGATAAAATAATTATTCTATCATGCTTCAATACAGCTTTAAACAATAGATCTACTTTGCTCATCCTTTACAATTTCTACAAGATGGGGTCATAGATATACCTTCTTCACGCCAATCTTCTATAAGAGTTTTCTTGTGGACTAACGTTGGTCAATGAAGATCCCCTTTCCTGTTTGTCTTAATTTGGAGTTTGAGAGAAGATGTTAATTCATTCATCATATTTCAAACTCACCTTGCAATATTCATATAAATTTTCATTGGTAGAACAAAAATGATGCCATCAATGTGTGCTATGAGCAAGCAAGATATCATAGATTCTTCTTTTTGATGCATAGATTTATCACTATTACTTTCTATCAACAAGGTTACCTAAGCTTTTATATATCAAGCTTTTGATGCTTGTTTTAAATCACATATTGCTTTATCATATATGTAATGTGTAATTTTTAAATATGGTGGTTATTTAACATAGATCTACTTTTTAATGAAATAACCACATAGGAGTGAATTCTACACATTCATTTGACAGAATATAAAGCTCATGAGTCAAGCAAATGATAGTGGTGATCTTTACTTTTAATCATGCAAGAATCAAGATCTATTTCATCTTTTCTTGATTCAGTCTTTTAGTAGTTATCAATTTTTCTTCATTAAGTGCATTTCTGAAAAACTCAATTTTGTTATAATTATTAACAAGTTTTCAGATTGTTATATGTAAAAGATTAACCATATATAATTTGATCTTAGTATCTTGACAGTAAATCATTAGTCTCATAGAGAATAAGACGACTTGATATTTTTGCAACTAAAATCTTTTCATTGAATATTCTATATGCATTGCTTGATGAATGATATCCAAGGATAGACATATCTCTATCAGATTTGGCATTATTTTTCATAAGAACATATCAAGCATAACATGTACGACTGAAAAATATGAAAGATATGCAATGGTTCATTTTCTATTTTTCAGAAGATCAAAAGGAGTTTTCATCTAAAATAGATCTAATAGAAATCATATGTATGACAAGCAGTGATGATAGCTTTTTAAAAATTATTTAAGTAGATGACTATCATACACAATTGTCTTTTTCATTTCTTCAAGAATTCTATTACCCCTATATTACTTAAGATGTCCTTGGTGCTGAAATAGTTAATTTCTGCATAAACTTTATCAGGATTTTGGTTTTCAACACTGTGCCATGATACTCTTTATCTTCACAGTTAGGAAACCTTTATCATTTGAAACACTTTTACAAGATTCAGCAAATACAGAAAATATTTTCAAGTTTATTTTCCAAGAACAAATCCAATGTAAGCTTTTGAAAACTTAGAGATGGAAACAACATCTTTAGATTTAGAAATGATTTTTGGTTGTTTCCTTAGTTAGCATGCATAGCAAAACTTTGACCTTTAAGAAGATAATTTAAGTAAGCCAATGGCAAGGTCTTTTGAGATTAAGTATATACTAGCATGAGTTGATTTTGTATGCTAAAGATGGTTTCTTTAATCTTGGTATTCATAGTGCATATATTTAAAAACATACCAAGTAGACATTATCATATCTATGATCAATAAACAATAATGCCATGGATAAAAACTCTCAATCAAGCATATAGAGAATTCATAGAATTATTCTTAATAAATTAATCATTTTGCAACTTATCCAATAGTGAGTAAAGTATACTATGAAGTGATTTGATCATATTTCCAAAAGTATTTTCTATATCACAAAATTGATCACTACTAGCAATTCATATCAAATACTAAGCAAAAATAATGATGAGATGCAAGGATTACTGATTTTTGTTAATAACTTTTCATAAGTATATTTTAAGTTTCTTTTGTTCCATGGGTATCTTGGTACACCTATGTGTACATCCTCATTTTCTCATTTTGGGTACCCAAGCTTGCTTGAGTCCTTGAGAGTTAGGACATATGGTTCCTTTTGGAACCCATATCTGTTTAATAGTAATAACTTTACCATTTGATTTAATTATACTAGAACGATAGGTAAAGTTGTTATTCCCATCCTCTTCATTTTTGAAATAACTTATCTTATTTAATGGTTTGCTTGATGAATTGATAACCTTTTTCTCTAGAGATTTATTGTTAAGTAAAGGAATCAAGCCAAGTTTTGATTTATCACAAGCAACATATTGGCTTTCAAACATCATTTTTAATCGTTCTGAACTTACGGTGAATTTGTTAATAAAAGATTTTAATTGATTAATTTCTTTACTTAAGTTTTGATTTTCTTTAATTAAGCTATGATTTTTCTGAATCAATTCTTCTGAAAATGACCTTAAACTTTTATTTTCAGAATTTAGTTTGTCTTGTATTTCAGTAATAGAATTTCTTTCTTTTGAAATTTCCAAATTTAGCTTTTTAAGATTTTTATTTTTCCTAGCTAATTTTCTACATTCACTATACAAATCATGAAAAGCATTTAAAAGTTCATCATAAGAATATTTTTCATGAAAGTCATTTGGTGTAAGATTAGATTCAGATTCTACTTTATCTTCTTGTACCATAAGACATAAGTTAGTTACCTCTTGTAGTTCATTGTGCTCCTAACTTTCAATTCCTTGTCTGACTTTCTCTTGGTCAAGGCTTTCTTGCGCTTTACCTCTTTCTTCCTTTCTTCTTGCTTCCTCTTCTTCTTTGTCTTTAGGAAGCTGATTTGCCTCGGAGTCGACTCGGACCTTATTGGAGTCGACTCGACTAACTTGGGAGTCGACTCTGAGCTACTTGGAGTCGACTCGACTGAGGGAGATTCATCACCCTTTTCTGCAGTCTCATTGTTAGTATATAATTGAAGCATATGAGAGCTAATCTGAGATTTATCATAAATATTTTCTAAAGTATCCCAGATCTCCTTAGCAGATAAGCATGCAGAAATTTCATTAAACTTTGTTTCTTGAATAGCACAATATAATATGTTCATAGCATTAGCATTTAATTGTGCTAAGTCCTTCTCATTAATATGAGAGAGTGTGTGAAGGTCATTTATTATGATTTTCCATAGATAATAGTTTTGTGATTGAATGAAAATGCGCATGCGTATTTTCCAATGTGGGTAGTTTATACCATTAAACAGTGGAGGTGTATCAATTGATTGTCCTTCTCCTAGAAAACTATCTATTTGAGTTGTCATGATCTTTGGCTCTAGTCGGTTAAGACTACAAATAATATTTGAGCACCTGCTCTGATACCACTTGTTGCCCAGTAGATACAACCCAAGAGGGGGGGTGAATTGGGTCTTTTAAAACTTTTATGCTACTTCTAAAACTTTATGATTAACTATGCAAAGTTGTATAGATGCACAGTGAAAGTTAAACTTAGCAAGGGTTTGATGTATAGACTTCGACTTGATTAAATATGCTTGCAACTAAAGGATGTGCGGATAAGAATTAAGCAAGCAATTTATCTAAGTAAGTAAGTGTGTTAGTTAGACAATAACTAGAGGCATTACAAACACAAAGGACATATAGTGGTTCGGTGCACCCCAGCACCTACATCCACTCCCCAAGACCTCTTGGAAATTTCACTATAATCCTACCGATTACAGCCGGTTGTTTTACAAGCTCACAACCCAACTTGTTGTTTTACGAGCGCACAACGAACTCGGTCGGTTTTCCCAGGCTCACCGACTAGAACCAACCCCGATTGTTTTTTCGGGCTCACAATCAAACCCTTACACGTTGGTTTTACCCTCGGCTCACCAACAAACCTAAACCCCGTTGGTTTTCCCTTTGGCTCACCAACAAACCTTAATTCCGTTGGTTTTCCCTTTGGCTCACCAACAAACCTTACACCGTTGGTTTTCCCTTTGGCTCACCAACAAACCTTTAACCCCTTGATTCAATCCCTTGATTGAATCAAGTTACAAGATATTAAAACAAAGAATAAAAACAAATCAAAGCTTCTTAAACAAGCAGATATGACAATATAAACAAATAGAGTAAAGAGAAGCCCTCAAACGAGTTTTGAAGATGGAGGAGCTCGGCTTCTTCTTTACTTGATCCTCCTCTGATTTGGCATGAAGTAGAGGATCCCCGAGGCAGCACACGGATGGAGAGGAAGCTTTCGGATTCACTTGGATGCTCTTCTTCTCTCTATTTCGTTTTGGATGGCCCTTTTGTGCTTGTGGGAGATTTCCTTTGTAATCTCTTTGAGATCTCTTTCCTAGATGATCTCTCCCACTTCCATGCCTTCTCCCCTAGCTCTCTTCTTGTTTTTATAGCTTTAGATGGCGTGGAAACAAGAATATAGCCGTTAGAGACAAAAATAGAGCCGTTGGACACAGTCTGCACTTCCTGACAATATTACCGTTGGGATCGGAGTCGACTCGCGCGATCAGGAGTCGACTCGCCTGTTGCAGGAGTCGGCTCGTGCTTTACTGGAGACGACTCGGCCACTGTTCCAAATTTGAATTAAAGTGCATGCCTTGACTGGGAGTCGACTCGGCTTAACCTGGAGTCGACTCGCCAACTTCTCGAGCTGACCTGGCAATTTCGGAGTCGGCTCATCCACTGAAGTCCGTGGATCCAATTTTGAATTTTGTCCTCTCGAGTCGACTCGACTGTCCTGGGAGTCGACTCGAATCTCAGAGCCCGAACTCCCGATCCTCTGTCTTTTGGCTCGTCCAGTCTTGGAGTCGACTCGAACTTCCTTGGAGTCGACTCGGCTCTCAGTTTGCGAAACACAGCCTTCTGCCATCTTGGTGTAGCGCTGCCTTGGAGTCGACTCGAGCTGTCTGGGAGTCGACTCGAATCTCAGAGGCAGTAACTTGGTTTTCTGTCTGTTGATGGTCGCGGAGTCTCGGAGTCGACTCGTGCAATGCGGGAGTCGACTCGAATCTCAGAGTCCCAAAAATGCTCTCTGACTTTTTCCTTGTGTTCCGCTGAGAGTCGACTCTTGCTTTCTTTGGAGTCGACCTACCAACCATCGGAGTCGACTCGCGTTCCACTGGAGTCGACTCGAATCTCAGACCCGAAAACTGCTCTCTGACTTTTCTGCCTGTGACTCCTAGGAGTCGACTCATACTTCCCCGGAGTCGACTCGGTAAACATTGGAGTCGACTCGAATTCCTCAGGAGTCGACTCGAAGACTATTCTTTTGAATTTTTTCCTTTGATTTTACTCCTCCAATTTGAATCCTTTGAACTTTAAGCTTGGGCCAATAAATTGTAGCTTTCTTCCAACTTGAGAGCTTTGGAGGCCTTCTTGTGTTCTCCCAACTTGCTATATTCCTTACAAAATAAATATCTTTCTCCTTGCAACATAAACATTAGTATCTATACTTCAAGGTTTTGTGATCATCAAAATCAATCTATGAATCAATCTTTGGGTCATCAGTACTTAAGCCCCTCGTTGGCCTAACAGTCAAAGAGCTAAAAATCTATGGCAACTCCAATTAGAACCTCACTTATCGAGGAACAATCTACAAACCTCCACTTTTAAATGGCACAAATTACAGTTATTGAAAAGCATGCATGCGCATCTTTGTTCAAGTACTAGATTATGACATGTGAGTATCATAGTTAATGGTTCTCATACATCCACAAAAGTCAATGATGGTGTGTCTCTTTTCAAACTCGAAGGAGAATGGGATGAGTATGATAAGAAAATGATAGCTAAATGCTAAGGCCATAAATATTCTTTATTATTCTCTAGATGCTGCTAAATTTAATCATATTTCAACATGCAATTCTGCTAAAGAGATTTGAGATAGGCTAAAAGTAACTCATGAAGGCACTAATCAAGTCAAAGAATCTAAAATTAATATGCTGGCATATAAATATGAATTATTTTAAATGAAATCAATGAGTCCATTGAAATTGTTTACTTGTTTTACTGATATTATTAACGGTCTTAAAAGTCTTAGCAAATCTTATACTAACTGTAATTTGGTGGGAAAGATTCTTAGGTCACTACCAAGAGCCTAGGAGGCCAAAATGACTACCATTCAAGAAGCAAAAGACCTCAACACCCTTCGTCTATAAGAGCTGTTGGGTTCTCTAATGACTCATGAGCTAACTATGAAGTAGAACTTTGAAGAAAAAGACTAAAAATAAAAGAGAATAAATGCTCTCAAATCGATAGCTCAAAAAGAGAAAGAGAGTGAAGATTCAAATTGGTACTGAGCGTGATGAGGAGACAACCTAAATTACCAAAAAATTCAAACAATTCATGAAAATAAGATAAGGAATGAGAAAAAGATCATTGGCTAAGGGAGAGCCAAGCAAAGAAAAAGAAAAGGAGCAGCTGCTGGTGTGCTATAAGTGCAAAAAGCTAGATCATTTCAGAGCGAACTACCTACTGCTTATGAAAGCCCTCAAGAAGCGAAAGAAGAAAGCTATGGTTGTGACTTGGAGTGATAGTGATGAGTTGAGTTCAGAGGAGGAGACCCACGAAACAACAAATCTGTGTCTCATGGCTCATGAGAATGAGGTGTGTCAAGCGGCCCATGGATTAAATAAAATATGGTACTTAGATAGTGGATGCTTTAGACACATGACAGAGGATGAATCATAATTTATTTTCTTAAGAGAAAAGATGGAGTGGTGGTCACCTTTGGCAACAACGGAAAACAAAAAATCATTGGAACCGGTAATATTGGTATCACTCCTACCTTTATGGCAAATGTATTATTAGTTGATGGACTTAAGCATAATTTACTTAGCATTAGTCAACTGTGTGAGGAAGGTTTTAAAATAGCATTTGAATCCTCTATATGCATGGTTTCTAGTCCCAATAAGAATGGCATAAAATTTATTGGACATAGGCATGAAAATGTATACATCATCAATCTAGACCATTTATCCATAAAAAGTATGCAATGTTGCAATAAATGCCAAAATTAGTGAGACTAGTTGGTTATAACATCGTAGGCTGGCCCATGCAAGTATAGATCTTATTTCAAAATTAGCTAGAAAAGATCTAGTTATTGGTTTGCCTAAATTAAGTTTTGAAAAAGATAATTTGTGATGCATGCCAACAAGAAAAATAGACTAGAGTTTCCTTTAAATCAAAGAATATGGTTTCAACTTCTAGGCCGTTAGAACTTCTGCATATAGATTTGTTTGGGCCTACTAGGACTACAAATCTAGGTGGAAAACGATTTGGATTTGTTATCATTGATGATTTTTCTAGATTTATATGGATTTTATTTCTGGCACATAAAGATGAAGCTTTTCCTACATTTCAAAACTATACAAAAAAATTTAAATGAAAAAAGTTTGCAAGTACTTAAAATTAGAAGTGATCATGGAGCAAAACTTGAAATCAAGATTTTGAAAAGTTTCATGACAAAAATGGTATTGAACATAATTTCTCTACACCTAGGACACGTCAACAAAATAGGATGGCAGAAAGAAAAAATAGAACCCTTGAAGAAAATACTAGAACCATGTTGTTTAAAAACCATCTTATAAGAAATTTTTGGGCTAAGGCAAATAACACAACATGTTACATTCTAAATAAAGTTACAATCAAACCATTATTAAAAAAAATACCCTATGAACTTTGAAAAAATAAAAAACCTAACATTGGATATTTTCATATTTTCGGTTGCAAATAATTTGTACTCAATAATGGTAAAGATAAATTAGAAAAATTCAATGCCAAATTCGATTATGTTATTTTATTAAATACTTATCTTCTAGCAAGACATATAGAGTATTCGACAAGAGAACCCTAATAGTAGAAGAGTCTATACATTTGTATTTGATGAGACTAATTATCTTCCATCAAGGAAGAAATTTTTTTTTGATGATGATGTAGATTCATTAGGCAAGAAAATGAAGGACCTCACCTTGAAGGGCATATCTACATAGGATGCAATGGACCATGAAGGAAAAAAATGATGAAGATGATCAAGAAGAGAAGGATCTACCACAACAACAATTTGAAAGTAGACATGACTTACCTAGAGAATGGAGATATATTCATAATCACCCAAAGAAACTTATAATTAGTGATCCATCTCATGGGATAAGAACTAGATCTTCTATTAGAGATATTTGTAATTACTTAGCTTTTGCATCTCAGATTGAACCTAAAACTATAGAAGAAGCTGAACAAGATCATAATTAGATAATTGTCATGCAAGAAGAATTAAACTAATTTGAAAGAAATAATGTTTGGAAGCTTATAAGTAGACCCAAAGATTACAGTTTAATAGGAACAAAATGGGTATATAAAAATAAATTAAATAAAGATAGAAATATTATTAGAAACAAAGCTAGATTAGTTGATAAAGAATATAATCAAGAAGAAGACATTGATTTTGATGAAACTTTTGCTCCTATTGTAAGCTATCAGACTGTTACTTGTCTTTACTTGCTATATAAATGTCAAATTATTTCAAATGAATATTGAAAGTATTTTTCTTAATAGCTTTATAGCTGAAAAAGTTTATGTGGAACAACCTTCTAATAGTGAAAATCATAAATTTTTAAATCATGTTTTCAAATTAAATAAAACTTTATATGGTCTAAAGTAAGCTTCTAAAGTATGGTATGAAAGGCTTAGAAAATTTCTTATAGAAAATAATTTTTCAAAAGAAAATGTAGATAAAACTCTTTTCATAAAAATAAAATATGGTGAATTTTAATTATTCAAATATATTTTGATGATATTATTTTTGGTGCCACTAATGAAGCTTTATGTCAAGATTTTGCAGTGCTCATGCAGGAAGAATTCAAGATAAGCATGATGGGTGAACCCATATTTTTTCTTGAACTCCAAATTAAACAAACCAAAGATGGGATCTTCATCAGCCAAAGTAAGTATACAAGAGAAATCTTGAAAAAACTTGGCATGAAGAAAGCCAAGCACATTGGTACCTATACGAGTCTCACTCGAAAATTAGACAAAAATAAGCATAGTAAGAGGATTGATTTAAATTTTTATCGAGGCAAGATAGGTTCACTATTATATCTTACTCAAAGTCAACTCTAGAGTTAACTCGGAGTTCTATGGGCTATGGAGGAGTCGACTCACAGAAATTGATGGGACGATCCCCCACTTAGGAGTCGACTCGAAAATTTGCTCAAGCCGACCCTAGTGTCGGGAGACGGGTGTTATACCATAACGTTCTCAATTTCTTTTCATTTCTTCTACTCCCTCCTTCAGCTTGAAACTCTCTTCTACCCTCTTCTTTTCCAAAATTAATCTATCCTCGACCTAAGTTTTCCCTCTTTCGGATTAGATTAGTCTCTGCTGGCTCCAAAGAAGCAGATTGCTCAACGGATGAAGCGGACGAAAATTCTAGTTCTATCGGAAAGACGAACCGAAGCTAGGTTGGACTGTGTTCCTCCACAAATTGAAGAGGTAGTTCTTTCTCCTCCCCAAGCTATCCGTAGTCAGGTACCCCTCTCTGCTAGGATAGTGACTATTGGATGGAAAGTTGATTTTGATTTTTTGAATGGAAAGGTTTTTCCATTGGAAGAAAATTGAAGTAGATAGGTTTGGAGTTCATGTGCTCCCTAGATGTTCCTACATACTCCAACTTAGTAAGAGAGCTCTATAGGAATGTGAAGTTTGGAGTAGGAAACTTTGAATCCACAGTCAATGGGACTAACATTTTTTTGGATGTACTGAGTTTGGAAAGGATTCTGCATATGCTAACTGCTGGACCTTTAGATGACTACCTTGAAGAGTGTCGGATTGGATTGCAACTCATTTTGGATAGAGAGAGTTGATGAGCAAGATGAGGTCAGTGCAAGCTAACTTTCTATGGAGATGAGATTTCTTCATCATATAATCAACAAGGTCTTCTTCTCTAAGATGGGAAGATTTAATTTCATTTTAGAACGAGACATTTTGGTGATGTATCATGTGCTCAGAAAGATTCCCTTAAATTTGCCATCACTCATGTTCTGCCAAATGCACGAGGCAACAAGTAGGTCGAAGGTATCTCTACCTTACGACATAATTTTGATCTTACTGTTCAGAAAACATGGTGTTGTGCTTGAAGGAGAAACCTTGAGAGCACTGCTACACACCGACACCTACAATGATTGCTCCCTACATTGAATGGGATATTCTAAGTTTGATCATCATTGGGTGTGATGTAGTGGTGATCGAAGACTTAATGAGCCTAGAGGAGACAAGCTCCATCAGGTAGAGGCTAGGCCCAGTGAGCCTATTGCTACTGTTGATGATGGTACTGTTGCCCAAGATGACAACCCAAGAGGGGGGGTGAATTGGGTTTTCTAAAAATTGTGTTTCCTAATTTTTTACTTTAAATTGAATGTAGCGGAATGATAAGATGTTACTTACTTAAGCTCTAGGTAATTATAAGTAATGCTGTGACAAACTAAGCTAGAGCAATTATACTATGGCTTTAGAACGCAATTGATCCTAAATTAACTTATAGTTGTATGATCAATTTAATCTATGTAAATTGTAAGAATAGAGTGAAAGCTAAGAAAGTTCTAAACAATCTCTTATACTCAATTAGAAAATAAAGCTAGAGATATTACACAGTCAAGTATGTATGTAAGGCATGAAATGCAAGAAATAAGGCATCACAAACACAAAGATATATAGTGGTTCGGTGCACCCCAGCACCTACATCCACTCCCCAAGACCTCTTGGGAATTTCACTATAATCCCTCAGATTACAGTCGGTTGTTTTACAAGCTCACAACCCAACTTGTTGTTTTGCGAGATCACAACGAACTCGGTCGGTTTTCACAGGCTCACCAATTAGAACCAACTGATTGTTTTCACGGGCTCACAATCCAACCCAGTTGGTTTTCCCAAAGGCTCACCAACCACAACCTTACAACGATTGTTTTCCGGGTTCACAATCAACCCAGTTGGTTTTCCCAAAGGCTCACCAACCACAACCTTACAACGTTGGTTTCTCCCTTTGGCTCACCAACAAACCTTAACCCCTTGATTCAATCCCTTGATTGAATCAAGTTACAAGATATTTAGAGCAAGAGTTTAAATCAAGTACAAACTTCTCAAATAAGCGAATATAGCAAATATAAACAAGTAAAGTAAAGGGAAGAAGCCCTCAAACAAATTTGTAGATGGAGGAACTCGGCTTCTTCTTTACTTGACCCTCTTCTGATTTTGCACGAAGTAGAGGATCACCGAGGCAGCACACGGATGGAGAGGAAGCTTTGGGATTCACTTGGATGCTCTTCTTCTCTCTATTTTACTTTGAATGGCCCTTTTGTGCTTATGGGAGATTTTCCGTGTAATCTCTTTGAAATCTTTTCCCTAAATGTTCTCTCCCACTTCCATACCCTCTTCCCTAGCTCTCCTCTTGATTTTATAGCTTTAGAGGGAGTGAAAACAAAAATCTAGCCGTTAGAGACAAAAATAGAGCCGTTGGAATCAAGAAAAAACTAGCCGTTATGCCTCCCAGCGTGCTGGAGTCGACTCGGCTGAAGTAGGAGTCGACTCGGCTGAAACAGGAGTCACTTGTGAATAGTAGTCTGTCGGCACTGTAGCTGGGAGTCGGCTCCGCACTGTAGCACTGAAGTTGGAGTCGACTCGAGATCACTGTAGCGCTGAAAATCAACTTTCTATTTTTTTTGTTTGTTCTCAGTCGGAGTCGACTCGTAGAGTATCGGAGTCGACTCGAGCACTGTTTCTTGAAACTCTAGAGTGCCAGAGTCGACTCTAAACTTTCCGGAGTCGACTCGAGGACTATTCTTTTGAATCTTTCTTTGAATTTGCTCCTTCAACTTGAATCCTTTGAACTTGAAACTTGGCCCAATGAAGTGAAGCTTTCTTCCAACTTTTTTTGAGAGCTTTTGAGGCCTTCTTGTATTTTTTCAACTTGCTATGTTCCTTGCAAAATAAATTATCTTTCTTCTTGCAACACAAACATTAGTAATTATACTTCAAGGTTTTGTGATCATCAAAATCAATCTTTAACTCAATCTTTGGGTCATCAGTCTCCCCCTTTTTGATGATGACAAAACTTGGAGTATGTGCAATATAAAATATATTGTGTTCTAGAACTAATGCATAGCTAAGTTGCATGAAGTAGAAAACATATATATTTAAAACATACTTCATGATAATGCTTTAGATTTAATCAACTTAACACAATCAACATATTTCAATTTAAGCTGATTTGTATTCAATTCAAAACATAAAGCATTATGAGCATATAATCAGATATTTCTCCCCCTTTTTGACAACATCAAAAAGGTTGTAATATAATGAAACATTAAGCACAAAGATAAGAATACTCAAATATGTCTTTTTCTTTTTGTACTCTGATTTGAATGTCAAATTATTGCAAGAATATGAATCATATAACTCAAGGCAATAATATTAGAAAAAAAATTAATGAGCATAGATCAGAGCCAATTATAATGAGAACACATCGAATGTGGTTTCAAAGATAGTTTTCAAATCAAGTGTAGGTGGAAACTTTCTTAAGTTAATTCAAGAAGTACCACAAATAATATTCAAGAAAAGCACGAATGGAAATCTGACCTCTCTTCAATAATAAGTATGAAAGCTTGTTCATTTAAGATCTTTTGCCCAATATATTAAGTATGATTGCAAAGTTCTTTTATGGTGTAAAAATATTGTGGCATAAATACCAAAATATGAATTCATGCAATTTATGATATATCTTAGAGTATACATAAAGTTCAAAGCTTTGAAGGTTCTTTTAAAGCTCTTTTAAAGACTTTATTCTTTTATTCCTTAAAAAATAAGCACAATTTGATACATAAAAATATGAATTGGCATAAAATTGAAGTTCTAAAGAGCAAGCCAATTAGGACTCATTAGTGAATTCCAAAATAGATTTTCTGAGAGATACTCAAGAAAATTCAACACATTATTCTCTCCCTTTTTCATTAAGTTAGAGGCTCTTAAGATCAACTGTTTGACTTGCAATTTGGTTCATGATTTATGCATAAGATATATTAACTAAATAACAAGCCTCAAGGTGTATCATAAAGATTTTCAGATTTAAATTTCAGATGATACATATTGGAGAGTATTAGGATCACTTTTCATTTAGTATTCTGTCTCTCTCCTTTAGTTATAGATTTATACGATTAAGTTCCATAAGATCTCTCCTTCTGAAATTTTCTTTCTCCTCCTTAATTGATCATTCCATTTAAGAGTTTAGAATTTGAAGATAATGTTCAATAAAATTGTCAATCTCAAAAATATATTTTCCATAAGTTTCAGCTTATTTTCATAAGACTATAGGTTTGAGATAAGACAACCTTTATAGAACTCATCTCAAGGTATAAACTTATTATATAATTAAAGCAAGTCTTGCTATATAAGGAGGTTCATCAAAATCAATCCATAAAAATCAAGGTATGCATCAAATTAAAGTAACTTTAGGATAAGATACTGAATATCTAAAGCTCCCCCTCAAAAGATGCATTCCTCTTTAGTCATTCTTTTCTTTTGTTGAATTTCAGATTTTAATGACAAGCGTGAATAAAACTAAAATTCTATGATGTAGAGTAATCTAGAACTATTCAAAATTTATAGCAATCACTCTTTTTAATCTTTCAAGAATAAGTTATGCTTCCTCTTAATCTTTGAGAAAATGTACTGAAATATTAATCAGAAAATGATTCATTTGAAGCTCAAATTCTTTCAAAAGCACTTACATTTTCTTTCTTTTAAGAGTCATTTGAGTGAGCTGAAATATTTCTAGACTTAAGATCATTCACTCTTTTAATAATATATATATATATATAGTTATAGATCTCAATTTCCTAATCATAGTTTTTCAGCAATGTATACATGAAGCCCAATAAATTTTTTAATATCAAAATGAAATCATATATTTAAAAAAATATTTGTTTGCAATCAAGATCATCGAAAGACACATCATTTGGACCAATATTAGTACACTTTAAAGATAAGAAATGATATGTTTCAGATGCGTATCGGGGCAAGCAATCAAGGCATTATATTGGGTACACTTTATAATGATATGTTTCAGATCTTTAGTACACTTTAAAGATCATCGAATTATTCTATTTTTCTTAAGTTAAGATTTTATTTAGAAATCATATTGAGTTTAAGCTTTTATACAAAATCAAATTCTGAATTTCATAAAGATTTTTAATAGAGGCTTTTGAAGTCATAATTTGAGATATGTATCTTTCACATTGTAGCTCATCTTAAATTATTACGATTGAAAACACATATTTCAAACATATAAGAGCATATTCAGAATATTTGTATTTATGTTGAGTTTTGGTATGAATTAGAATATTATATACCAAAGTTAAGCAAGTTGAAGGATAAAACAAACTCAATTCATTTTGCCTAAATAGAGATATCCTTCTCTTCTTCTTTTTACAAATTTATTCACCTTTCAGATTTTAACAATGATTGTGAACGACAAATCTGAAATTTCTTTTTAATAATACCAAAAAAAAATTTATGTAGTATTCCAAACATTCAATCAAATTATCCAAGCATAAAGCATTACAAAATATTGAGAACCTATAATTCAAGACATCATGCCACATGCAAAATATATTATGTGTTAAGTCATGCATTAAAATAATAAGAACAAGCATGTCAAGGATCAAAACCAATTCTTTTCAAATAAACTCCCCCTATTTAAATATAATCTTGCATTGATTTCATCCTTAAATTGTGTTTTCAAGTGATTTAAAAAAAATGACTTGATTCTTCTTATATACTTTCATTAACTTTGTCTTTCATTTTTACTTTCTTATGCTCTATACTCTATTTGCTCCCTATCCGGTGGAGTTGGAAAGGGGCACGAGGTACTACCACTAGCCTCCCTCTTGTGCCGTCCCTAATATGCCCTACACCGAATAGTTGGGTCAAATAGTGCCGGGTACTACCACTAGCCTCCCCATTGGCACCATCCCTATGATGAGCAATATAGAAAGGTTAAAATGTTCACTTCAAACTCTCCCTGTTTAAGTGTAATTAATTATGGATTTTATCCCTTCCAAATGTGCCGAATATATTATGCTTGTTTTGCTTTTCCTTAAGATTGGAGTACTTGCCTTTGCTTAGATTTTTCATCTCTTGAATAATATCCATTTTCTTTTCTTTATCTCTCTCTCTTTTTGTTATTCTCAAGTAATTTACATGAAAGAGCAGAATAAAGAAATAATCTTATGTATCATATAGATGTATATCATGCAAACAACATTTTCATTGTGCTCAAGGATTCATAACTTCTCACAAGTTATTTTAAATCAAAATTTTATGCATATACTTGTGTATTTCATGGTTATGATATAGGCAAAGAAATATTTTAGTTTGAGCAAACCATGAAACAATTTCTAAAAGCATAAGTCAATTAATGCATATATAGACATGATATCTAGAAATTAATATTTAAAGATTTTAATCATGCCACAATAAAATTTAAGTTATTGACTTTGCTTAGCTAATTTATGAGAGAGGTCTCTAAAATTACCGATTCATTCTGCATTCTTCAAGTCAGATACCTACTAGATTTCTTATGTATAAACTTTTGGCTGAAGAAGGTCCTCTCTCTTGTTTGCAGGTGAATGTTTATTGTATCTTACATGGAGATATCCTTCAAGTTGAAATCTCTCATTTTCTTGCTCAGGGATCCTGCATTATTAACAAAATTTTTTTCTATCTTGAAGGAAAGTCATTAGTTTCTTCAAGATACAAAACATTCATATAGCATATTTCTTAACTAGGTGACTCAATCGTAAGATATGACAACAATTGAATGTTGAGTCATTTTACTCAAGAGATTGCCAAATATAAGCAAACACATGTCACTTGAACTTAAGAGATAGTTTCATTAACCAAGAAGGTTCAAAGACAAGCATGTGAAGCAATAGGAAGATTTATCAAGGTCAAATCAAGTTTTTATTTTCAGAATCAATTGAGCTTAGATTCTATTTGCTTAAGATAATTATTAATAAGACATGTTAGCTAAGTTTTAATCAACTTTATCTTAAACAGTTGTTTCTATTAAAATTCTGATTATGATTTATTTGTTATCAATAAAATATGATTCATTAAAGTTAGATTGAAGTCTTGCACAAGGTCACATAATGAGCATACAATCTGGTCTACTAGCTGCATGATAAAATAATTATTCTATCATGCTTCAATACAGCTTTAAAACAATAGATCTACTTTGCTCATCCTTTTCAAATTCTACAAGATGGGGTCATAGACATACCTTCTTCATGCCAATCTTCTATAAGAGTTTTCTTGTGGACTAACTTTGGTCAATGAAGATCCCCTTTCTTGTTTGTCGTAATTTGGAGTTTGAGAGAAGTTGTTAATTCATTCATCATACATATTTCAAACTCACCTTACATGAGCTAAGTAAAATCTTCATATAACTCTTCATTAGTAGAACCAAAAATGATGTCATCAATGCATACTTTAAGCAAATAAGATATCACAAATTTTTCTTTTTGATGTATAGATTTATCACTATTACTTTCTATCAAAAAGGTTACTTAAGCTTTTATATCATGCTTTTGATGCTTGTTCCAAATTATATATTGCTTTAACATATTTGTAATGAGTGTTTTCAAATATGGTGGTTATTTAACATAGATCTCCTTTTTAATGAAATAACCACATAGGAGTGCATTCTACACATTCATTTGACAGAATATAAAGCTCATGAAGCAAGCAAATGATAATGGTGATCTTTACTTCTAATCATGCAAAGATTTCATTAAGATCTAATTCATCTTTTCTTGATTGAATCTTTTAGTAGTCACCAATTTTTCTTCATTAAGTGCATTTCTGAAAACTCAATTTGGTTCTAATTATTAACAAGTTTTTCGATTTTATCGGCAAGATTTCAAATTCTCTCTCTTTTAAAAAATGATTTAGTTTAACTTGACCAATTATAATCTTGCTCATTCTTCTTAAGGTGTTTTAGTTTTAGATTGTTATATGCAAGCAAAAAGATTAACATATACACATATAATCTGATTTTAGTGACTTGATGAAAAATCATTAGTCTCATAAAGAATAAAATGAATTGATATTTCTACAACTAGGATCTTTTCATTGAATATTCTATATGCATTGCTTGATGAATGATATCCAAAGATAGAAGTATCTTTATCAGATTTGGCATTATTTTCAAAAGAACATATCAAGCATAACGTGTATGACTGAAAAATATGAAAGATATGCAATGGTTCATTTTCCATTTTTCAGAAGATCAAAAGGTGTTTTCATCAAAAAATAGATCTAATAGAAATCATATGTATGACAAGCAGTGATGATAGCTTTTAAAAATTATTTAAGTAGATGACTATCATACACAATTGTCTTTTTCATTTCTTCAAGAATTCTATTAACCCTATTTTACTTAAGGTGTCCTTGGTGCTGAAATAATTAATTTCTGTATAAACTTTATCAGAATTTGGTTTTCAACACTGTGCCATGATACCTTCACAGTTTGGAAACCTTTATCATTTGAAACACTTTTACAAAATTTAGCAAATACAGAAAATATTTCAATTTTATTTGCCAAGAACAAATCCAATATAAGCTTTTAAAAACTTAGTGATGGAAACAACATCTTTAGATTTAGAAATTGATTCTTGTTTGTTTCCTTAGTTACCATGCATAGCAAACTTTGACCTTTCAGAAGAATGGCAAGGTCTTTTGAGATTAAGTACATACTAGCATGAGTTGATTTTATATGCCAAAGATGGTTTCTTTAATCTTGGTATTCATAGTGCATATATTCAAAAGCATACCAAGTACACATTATCATATCTATGATCAATAAACAATAATGCCATGGATAAAAACTCTCAATCAAGCATATAGAGAATTCATAGAGTTATTCTTAATAAATTGATTAATCATTTAGCAACTTATCCAATAGTGAGTAAAGCATACTATAAAATGAAGTGATTTGATTATATTTCCAAAAGTATTTTTTTTTATATCACAAAATTGATCAATACTTGCAATTCAAATTTTAATCAAATACTAAAGCAAAAATAATGATGAGATGCAAGGATTACTGATTTCATTATTATTATTTTTTTATTTAAAATTACTTTTCATAAGTATATTTTAAGTTTCATTTTTGACGTGTGTCTAGAGCACCCATTTGTATGAAAGTTCTATTTGTTCCATGGGTATCTTGGCACACCTATGTCTACATCCTCATAATTTCATTTTGGGTACCCAAGCTTGCTTGGGTCCTTGAGAGTTAGGACATATGGTTCCTTTTAGAACCCAAATCTGTTTAATAGTAATAACTTTTCCATTTGATTTAATTGTACTAGAACTATAGGTAAGGTTGTTATGTCCATTCTTTTGATGTTTGAAATACGTTATCCTTTTTGATGATTTGCTTGACAAATTTAAAACCTTTTTCTTTTGGGATTCATTGCTAAGTGAAGGAGTTAAGCTAAATTTTGATTTATCAAAATCAGCATGTTGGCTTTCAAACATCATTTTTAATCTTTCTGAACTTACAGTGAACTTGTTAATAAGAGATTTCAGTTGGTCAACTTCTTCACTCAAGTTTTGGTTTGTTTTGATTAAGCTATGATTTTTCTGAATCAATTCTTCTGAATTTAACCTTAAGCTTTTATTTTCAGAATTTAGTTTGTCTTGTATTTCAGCAATAGAATTTCTTTCTTTTGAAATTTGCAAATTTAGCTTTTTAAGATTTTTATTTTTCATAGCTAATTTTCTACATTCACCATACAAATCATGAAAAGCATTTAAAAGTTCATCAAAAGAAAATTCTTCTTGAAAATTATTTGATGTAAAAGTAGATTCAGATTTTACCTTATCTTCTTGTGCCATAAAGCAAAAGTTAGTTACCTCTTGTAGTTCTTTGGAGCTAATATCATCATTGTTGCTCCTAGCTTTCATTTCCTTGCTTGACTCTTCCTTGGTCAAAACTTTCTTTCTTTTTATCTCTTTCTTTCTTTCTTCTTGCTTCCTCTTCTTCTTTGTCTTTAGGAAGCTTTTGAATTTTTTTGTTGTTCTTTCTTCCTCGAGTCGACTCGGGTTTACTTGGAGTCGACTCGACTGACTTGAGAGTCGACTCGAGATCTTCGGGAGACGTGTCGTTCTCAGAGGCCTAAAAGATGATTCTCTGTCTTTTGAACTGTTCTGCCTCGGAGTCGACTCGGGCCTTGTCGGAGTCGACTCGGTTAACTTAAGGGTCGACTCTGAAATACTTGGAGTCGACTCGTTCACAGGATCTCCAAAACTAAGTCTCTGTTTTTCTCTAGGAGTCGACTCGGACAACCTGGGAGTCGACTTGGCTGAGGTGGGAGATTCAACACCTTTTTCTGCAGTCTCATTGTTAGTATGTAATTGAAGCACATGTGAGCTAATCTGAGATTTATCATAAATATTTTCTAAAGTATCCCAGATCTCCTTAGCAGATAAGCATGCAGAAATTTCATTAAACTTCGTTTCATGAATAGCACAATATAATATGTTCATAGCATTAGCATTCAATTGTGCTAAGTCCTTTTCATTAATAGTTTGAGAGAGTGTGTGAAGGTCATTTATTATGATTTTCCATAAATAATAGTTTTGTGATTGAATAAAAATGCGCATGCGTGCTTTCCAATATGTGTAGTTTATGCCATTAAACAGTGGAGGTCTATCAATTAACTGTCCCTCTCCTAGAAAACTATCTATTTGAGTTATCATGATCTTTGGCTCTTGATCGTGAGATCAACAATTAATCTTGAGCACCTGCTCTGATACCACTTGTTGCCCAAGATGACAACCCAAGAGGGGGGGTGAATTGGATTTTCTAAAAATTGTGTTTCCTAATTTTTTACTTTAAATTGAATGTAGCGGAATGATAAGATGTTACTTACTTAAGCTCTAGGTAATTATAAGTAATGCAGTGACAAACTAAGCTAGAGCAATTATACTATGGCTTTAGAACGCAATTGATCCTAAATTAACTTATAGTTGTATGATCAATTTAATCTATGTAAATTGTAAGAATAGAGTGAAAGCTAAGAAAGTTCTAAACAATCTCTTATACTCAATTAGAAAATAAAGCTAGAGATATTACATAGTCAAGTATGTATGTAAGGCATGAAATGCAAGAAATAAGGCATCACAAACACAAAGATATATAGTGGTTCGGTGCACCCCAGCACCTACATCCACTCCCCAAGACCTCTTGGGAATTTCACTATAATCCCTCAGATTACAGTCGGTTGTTTTACAAGCTCACAACCCAACTTGTTGTTTTGCGAGATCACAACGAACTCGGTCGGTTTTCACAGGCTCACCGATTAGAACCAACTGATTGTTTTCACGGGCTCATAATCCAACCCAGTTGGTTTTCCCAAAGGCTCACTAACCACAACCTTACAACGATTGTTTTCCGGGTTCACAATCAACCCAGTTGGTTTTTCCAAAGGCTCACCAACCACAACCTTACAACGTTGGTTTTTCCCTTTGGCTCACCAACAAACTTTAACCCCTTGATTCAATCCCTTGATTGAATCAAGTTACAAGATATTTAGAGCAAGAGTTTAAATCAAGTACAAGCTTCTCAAATAAGCGAATATAGCAAATATAAACAAGTAAAGTAAAGGAAAGAAGCCCTCAAACAAATTTGTAGATGGAGGAACTCGGCTTCTTCTTTACTTGACCCTCTTCTGATTTTGCACGAAGTAGAGGATCACCGAGGCAGCACACGGATGGAGAGGAAGCTTTGGGATTCACTTGGATGCTCTTCTTCTCTCTATTTTACTTTGAATGGCCCTTTTGTGCTTATGGGAGATTTTCCGTGTAATCTCTTTGAAATCTTTTTCCTAAATGTTCTCTCTCACTTCCATACCCTCTTCCCTAGCTCTCCTCTTGATTTTATATCTTTAGAGGGAGTGGAAACAAAAATCTAGCCGTTAGAGACAAAAATAGAGCCGTTGGAATCAAGAAAAAACTAGCCGTTATGCCTCCCAGCGTGCTGGATTCGATTCGGCTGAAGTAGGAGTCGACTCGGCTGAAACAGGAGTCACTTGTGAATAGTAGTCTGTTGGCACTGTAGCTGGGAGTCGGCTCCGCACTGTAGCACTGAAGTTGGAGTCGACTCGAGATCACTATAGCGCTGAAAATCAACTTTCTGTTTTTTTTGTTTGTTCTCAGTCGGAGTCGACTCGTAGAGTATCGGAGTCGACTCGAGCACTGTTTCTTGAAACTCTAGAGTGCCAGAGTCGACTCTAAACTTCCCGGAGTCGACTCGAGGACTATTCTTTTGAATCTTTCTTTGAATTTGCTCCTTCAACTTGAATCCTTTGAACTTGAAACTTGGGCCAATGAAGTGAAGCTTTCTTCCAACTTTTTTTGAGAGCTTTTGAGGCCTTCTTGTATTTTTCCAACTTGCTATGTTCCTTGCAAAATAAATTATCTTTCTTCTTGCAACACAAACATTAGTAATTATACTTCAAGGTTTTGTGATCATCAAAATCAATCTTTAACTCAATCTTTGGGTCATCAGGTACTGAACCAGCTGCCCCTATAGAGATCTTTCACCTTAGCTAGAATTGCCTAGATGCAAGGACTTCCTTGTATCTTTTGACTTCTAGCCTTCACATCCAGAGAGCAGCTTGAGTCACACTATCAAGTTGGATGAGGAGTAGATGAGATTCATCATTGAGCAAGTGATTGCTGGGATGATGGCTTTTGAGTTTCTGGTGAAGGGGCATAGCAAGCCCCTAAGTCACCACATCGCACTCTTCCTATGGATTAGAGTTTAGAGCCTTATATTTCCTCATTGACCCAGATGATAGCTGAGTTGAGGCATGATGTCTCTGACATCCGAATTCTAGTGACCGGTCAGTTCAGGATGACAACATATATTGAGGGGGAGACGAAGAACTTGCAGGCTTCTATAAAGAAAGAAATCAATAAATCTACTACAAGTGCATAAAAGATCAGTGAGCAGATTCTAGGGATGCTTAAGTTTGGAATGAATCAAGGCCTCTCTGTAGACAAGCCTCGCCCCGAAGCTAATGCCACTATTAGCCATACCCCAGATGACCCAAAGCAAGGGGTGGTGTCCTCCAGCTTTTCTAGAACACTTTCAGATCCAACCAATCACTATGGTCGAGCCACCCTCAAGCAGGAGGACATTGGCACTCAGCATACTCTGAGTATGACAAAAACCAACCCAAGCTGCCCTCAGCTCTACCCTAAGGACTGAGATATCAAAGATCGGGCTCCCTCCGGCTACCATCACTTTAGAGTCTGGGCCTCTGATCACAAAACCATACCATCCCTCCTGTCACTATCCAAAACATATCCATCAAAATTGACCTTGAGAAAATTTGGAGGTGTGGGCTCTCAAGTGATGTATACCGTCTGAGATGTTACATGAGTAAAGGTAAAGTCCGAAGTGTCCCGAGATATCAAAATTCCTCCAGACAGACTTGCAGGGGGGATCTCCGCAGCCTATACTCAAACCTTCTCTAGGACGAGCCTCAGCATCGAACTGCTCTTTCTAAATATCTAGAAGTTCCTAGCTAGCCAAATGTGATAATATATAACCATGATGGCCTCCTGCCAGAGGCATGCTCGGCCACCTTCTAAGAGTCTCCACAACCGCACAGCTCAATCACACTAAAATGGGACGTGATCCACAAACCTTTTTCATCATCCTCTAACTTAAACATTTTTTTTTCTAATGATTCTTCTTTGCCACCAACTTTTGAGATGCAATACTCTGCATATGCCCAATCCTCCACAAAAAAATAGCATCCATAACCTTTTTCTCTTGGCTCAATCATTTGGTACTAGTGGTGTTGACGGATCATGCCCCAGTTGGGTTTGGCCATACACATACTCAAACCCTAAATATACTTGTTAAATCTATAACAAAAGTCAAACCCAATCTAATATGTTTACTAAAATGGAAGCTCTACTTCTACAAAGTTCTCCATTCCCCATATGGATGCCCATATTAATAACGTTATTAATAGAGTTATTTCAATAGAAAAAAGTTTAATAGCTTATTAAACTATATTAAAAAAAGAATTTGTCATTATTACTACTAAAATTAATACAGAAATTAATGACATTATTAATAACAATATTTTCTTAATATTTTTTGATATTAATAAAAAATAATTTCTGTTAGTATTGTACCATGTGTTAGGGTTTCCCAGTGCCCTAGGGCGCAGCGGAAGATACGGGATTATAAAATTTTCTTATAAAACCCATTATATGAAACCCTAATAAGCCAAGATCGCCTTAATAGTATAACCAAATAATGTAGAAAATATAATCTTGGTATAGAAGAATACCTATCACGCTATATCCAATATATCTGAAGATGTCCTAAGGTGCCCAAATGTTCACCCTCCGATGTTGATCCACACAGGAATGGGTTCAAGACTCTAGCTCCACCAAAACTTGATTCTAATTGTTCAATCCTTCCAAAGGATTTAATTGGCTGATTTTCCTTCACTTCTTCCTTTCTACCTCTAAAACATTCACTAGCCTTTTTGTCCTAAAGAAGACCCTCTTGTCTTGGGTTAGGAAAAAAGAGAGAGACTTGTAAGAAAGAAGGGATAAGGGAGAGAGAAGGAAAGGCTTTTTCTTGGATGATCTTTAGAACCCCAAGGCACCTCCTTATTTATAAGAGATGGAGGGATGCATCATAAAGGGATGCATCCCATCCACACACCTCATCATGATGAGGCATGTGCCAAGAGATGCATCCCATCATGATGGGGTGCTAAGGAGAAGGGTGTATCAACTTCTTTCTCACATCTCCCTCTTAAATCCTGATGATCCAAGGGCCCAAATGCAGTGAACCAAAGCCAATGGTCCAGATCTAGGTGCCATCTAATGGTCCAGATCAAGACATCATCATCCAGGGTACCATCCAATGGTCCAGAAGTAAGATGCCATCACCGATGGTCCAGATTCAGGCGCTGAGCAACGGTCCAGATCTTTCATCCAGATAGCCATCCAGTGGTCCAGATTCAGGCGCTGAGCAACGGTCCAGATCTTTCATCCAGAGAGCCATCCAGTGGTCCAGATTCAGGCGCTAACCAGTGGACCAGATCCTTCATCCAGAAAGCCATCCAATGGTCCAGATGAAGGCGCCAACCAGTGGACCAAATCCTTCATCCAGGAAGCGATCCAATGGTCCAGAAGTGAAGGCCCTATCAAACCCAATCCAATTGGGTTTAACCAACTTAAAGAAAACATTAAACCTAATCAAATCAGGTCTAATTAAAGCCATATGGGTTTCAACTCTTGGCTAACCCATATTAGGTCATGATCTAATCATATTAGATCAACCAAATCTAAGAATCATATTCGAATTTAATTTGAATCAGGAGCTAGGGTTTGCAACACGTGCTAGCATGTTCATCTTGCAAACATGATCTAATCCAATTAGACCCTTGATCAATTCCCTTGTGTGTGACCCATTGGGTTCCTTATCTTAGCCAGCAGTAGGTGCAGGTGCAAGTTGACCTAACCTGATTAGAATACCTCTAATCCAATTTAGGTTCAATTTAGTGCTAAACCTGACTTAGCAATCAGAACCTTTCTGATGCTTTGATCTAATCAAACTCTTTGATCCGATCAACCCACAAGACATGATTGACGTCTAGCAACGTATCATGTCTACCCGGAAGATGAGGAATGTATTGGACAAATCCAAACATACCCTTCAGTGGAAAGTTACTGTGCAATTCAATCCCTCAGTCATACTACATCCTGAATAAGTGCTCGAGTATGGATCAATATCAAACTCAATCACTTATTCATGTCTCTCTCAATCTTTTATATGATAATTCAAACAATGAAACATTAGAAACTCTTTCTAATATTCATTTTGCTTTGATCAAAGGCTTCGTGAATCATCATAAGATTAGAGTAAGTAGGATGTTACCTTCTCTTACTAGAAGTGACTGATTCCTTGTTGACCTACTCACAACCTTCGTACAAAATCCACCATATCCAGAATATCCCGTACACAACGCAATGTCGTGAATGAGGGTAAACCAAAACATAGCTTCAAGTGCACAAGGTACCATGGTGATCTCAGGTCTAAGGATCACTTGCACAACTCCCACTATGAGAACCATCTTTTGATAATTAAGTAAGAATCCATAAGATGTTCTCATGGCTGGTCATTTCAGTGAACTCATTCCTCTAATGAGCACCCACATCTTTGTATTAGTGTCTCACACAAGTGATTGTGAGATCAATCACCCTCTACATTGAGCATACATAAGATGTGCCAGTCTTTCCGGTAATATTGATCCCCGACTCAATATACCAATTTGACTGGGAATATTCTAAATTAGGATTTTAGGATTTTAGGTCTCACTGGTATGATCTCATCATAACCCTTAAACCAATGTCCTAATTTATGGGGTTCATCATCCAATAATAAAATAGATAAGCAGCAAATGATGAAACACAATGCCTTTATTGATATATATCGAGTGCCAAAGTACATGATTTGGAGGATTACAAAGAAAAACCCATCAAATGATTGGCTTATAGGGCATCTACTCTTTCAATCTCCCACTTGCACTAAAGCCAATCGCCCTTATATTTTAACCCCATACAATCGAGGTGACGATTGAATTGCTGCTATGGTAGAGCTTTAGTAAATGGGTCTGCTATATTGTTCTTTGTGTCTACTCGTTCAATCTTGACGTCTTGTCTTTCGATTATCTCTCGAACAAGGTGGAAGCGTCTCAAAATGTGCTTGGATCTATGATGAGACCTTGGTTCCTTAGCCTGTGCAACTGCTCCAGTGTTATTGCAATAAACTGGGACTGGTCCGGCAATCTCAGGAACTACACCCAGCTCTGTGATGAACTTCTTCATCCAGACTGCTTCCTTAGCAGCTTCACTAACAGCTATGTATTCTGCCTCAGTAGTTGAGTCAGCTACAGTTTGCTGTTTGGAACTTTTCCAACTCACAACTCCACCATTCAAAGTGAAAATATATCCAGAGATTGACTTGCTATCATCTGGATCAGATTGAAAGCTAGAATCTGAATAGCCTTCTAGTTTCAATTCTGATCCTTCATAAATCAGAAAAACATCTCTAGTCCTTCTCAAGTATTTGAGAATGCTTTTCACAATTTTCCAATGATCCTCTCCGGGATCTGCCTGAAATCTACTTACCATACCTAAGGCATAAGCTACATCAGGCCTGGTACATAACATAGCATACATGATCGACCCTACTGCTGAAGCATAGGGAATAGAACTCATTCTATTCCTCTCTTCAGATGTCTTAGGAGACATCTTCCTAGAGAGTTGTATGCCATGTCCTATGGGTAAGAAACCTTTCTTACTTCCATCCATGCTGAACCTCTTCAGCACATTATCTATGTACCTAGACTGGGACAAACCTAGCATCCTTTTAGATCTATCTCTATAGATCCTTATACCAAGTATATAGGATGCTTCACCCAAGTCTTTCATGGAAAATTTCTTTGATAGCCAAGTCTTGACCGATTGCATCATTGGAACATCATTTCCAATGACCAATATATCGTCCACATATAATATCAAGAAGACAATAGCACTCCCACTAGTCTTCTTGTACACACAAGGTTCATCTATATTTTTAATGAAGCCAAACTCTTTGACTATAATGTCAAAATGGATGTTCCAACTTCTAGATGCCTGCTTTAATCCATAAATGGATTTCTTAAGCCTACATACTTGATTTGCTCTCCCTCTTGAGACAAATCCCTCTGGCTGTGTCATATAGACCTCTTCCTCAAGGTGACCATTAAGGAAGGCGGTTTTGACATCCATCTGCCAGATCTCATAATCATAGGATGCAGCTATAGCAAGCATAATCCGAATAGATTTGAGCATAGCTACTGGCGAAAAAGTTTCATCATAATCAATGCCTTGTTTTTGCCTGAAACCTTTTGCCACTAGCCTGGCCTTGTAGGTTTCTACTTGGCCATCAGCTCCTATCTTCTTCTTGTATACCCATTTGCACCCTATTGGAATCACTCCCTCAGGTGCATCAACCAAAGTCCACACTTGGTTTGTATACATAGAATCTATCTCGGATTTCATGGCGTCCAACCATTTGTCAGAGTCCCTACTCTTGACAGCTTCCGAATAGGTCAGAGGGTCATCGTTATCAACGATGTGGGCTTCATCATTCTCAATAATAAATCCATACCTCTCAGGTGCATTTCGCACTCTTTCTGACCTTCAAAAAGGAGTAGTGTGTAGTGGCTGTACCTCTTCCATGGGTACATCTGGTTGAGGATTATTATGTGTCTCACCTTGTAGGTCTTGAACTTCATCAAGTTCAATTCTTCTATCCTTGCCCTTTTCTAAAAAAAACTCTTTTTCCAAGAAAGTGGCATGCCTAGCAACAAATACCTTTTGTTCGGTAGGATTATAGAAGATATATCCTAAACTATCTTTAGGATAACCTACAAATATACATTTGTCCGATCTAGCACTTAGCTTATGTGCAAAATTTCTTTTGACATAAGCATGACAACCCCATATCTTAAGATACTTAAGATTAGGTTTCTTTCCTTTCCATATCTCATATGGAGTGCTAGATACAGACTTAGATGGTACTCTATTTAATACTAATGCAGCAGTTTCTAGGGCATGTCTCCAGAAGGAAATTGGAAGATTTGTGAAGCACATCATGGACCGTACCATATCTAATAAGGTACGATTCCTTCTTTCAGCTACACCATTTAATTGTGGCATATATGGAGGTGTCCATTCAGAGAATATACCCTTTAATTTAAGATAGTCTAAAAATTCACTAGAAAGGTATTCTCCTCCTCGATCAGATCGAAGGATTTTAATACACTTTCCAGTTTGTTTTTCGACCATACTTTGATACTCTTTAAATTTATCAAAGGCTTCGGATTTATGTTTCATTAGATACACAAAACCGAACCTTGATAAGTCATCAGTAAATGTGATGAAGTAAGAGTATCCATCTCTAGCTTGAGTTGACATAGGACCGCACACATCAGTGTGTACGAGTTCTAACAACTCACTTGCCCTTTCTCCATGTCCCGAGAATGGAGACTTGGTCATTTTACCCATAAGACAAGATTCACAAGTTCCTAATGATTCAAAATCATAAGGGTCAAAGAATTTATCTTTATACAACTTATGTAACCTTGTCTCACTAATATGACCTAATCGGTAATGCCAGAGGAGGGTATTATTAATATTTTCTCTTTTTCTTTTATTATCTTTGCCAATATGAAACATAACATTATTAAGACATAATACTAAAAGACCATTTTCCATAGTGCCATGACAATAATACTCATTAGATAAAGAAATAGAGCAACCATTGCTCTTTCCATTTATTTCGAATCCTTTCTTAAGCAACAAAGGAATTGAAATTACATTTCTAATGATTTTTGGCATAAAATAACAGTCTTCTAGCTTCAAGAACTTTCCGGAGGGTAGCTCCAGTATGTAGGTGCCAACAGCTTTAGCCTGGATGGATTCTCCTCCAGCGCCATATAGCTCGAAGTCACCTTTCTTCAGTCTTCTAATTTTCTGCAGTCCATGCAAAGATTTGCATATGTGAGAACCACAATCGGTATCCAATACCCATGCATTAGAATCAGAAGAACTTAATGTCATATTGGCATGTAATAAAAACATACCTTTTGATGCAACACTTGCATCAGGCTTCACACTTGCAAGAAAGCTCTTGCAGTTCCTTTTCCAATGCCCCGTCTTGCCACAGTGGAAACAGGTACCGGGTCCAGAGATTTTCTTTCCCTTCTTCTTTTTGATGCGACTCTTAGGGTTTAGTTTTTTCTTTGAACCCTTGTTGCCCGACTTCTTCTTTGAGCTCTCACCAACAAGAAGGATCGGACCCTTGTCCTTCTTGATGTGAGACTCTGCTGTTTTCAGCATATTTAGAAGCTCAGGCAGGGAGGAATTCAGTTTATTCATGTGATAATTCACAACAAACTGCGAGAATGAGTCGGGTAGTGATTGCAGGATCAAATCCTGACTGAGCTCACAGTCCATAGCAAAACCAAGTTGACTTAATTGAGTGATTAAGTCTATAACCTTTAAACAGTGGTCTTGCACAGATGATCCCTCGATCATTCTAGCACGGAACAACTGTTTAGATATCTCATATCTAGCAGTTCTGCTCTGCTCACCATATAACTCCTTTAAGTTAAGGAGTATGGAGTGAGTATCCATGCTATCATACTGCCTCTGCAATTCATTATTCATAGAAGCAAGCATGATACATTTGACAGTCAAACTATCATTTTTCCACATACGATATGTGGCCAATTCCTCCTCAGTTGCATCTTCCCCTGCTGACCCTAGGTCAGGGGTTTCAAGAATGTAGGAAAGTTTTTCTTGTGTGAGAACAATCTTTAAATTTCTCAACCAATCCACATAGTTGGGACCAGTCAATTTGTTTGTATCTAAGATACCTCTAAGTGAGAGTGAAGATGCCATTTTTGCAGAATTAATCTATAATTACAAAGAACACTAATATAAGCAGACCAAATGATGACATGTATTCAATCAGACAAGGACTTTTATCTAATTGTTACTCCCACTATTTTTGTCGAATATCATAACCCTCAAGTATGATGAACGAGAAAATACTAATTTTCTTAGTGGGGTTGAGATCCAAATTCCTTATAAAAGACCTTGTGGGAATCACAACAAGCCCTTATAAGTTCAAAGGTAGGAAACTCTTTCCAATTGCATCCCATGCAATTCCCAACTTTATTCTGTCCTCTAGCACACATATAGTCTTGTGGGAATCACAACAAACTATTGTGTCTAGTTAAGTCAAACCCTTCATTTTATACAGTCATATTTGAATAATGCTGCCCTTGTGGGAATCACAACAAGGCAACATATTAAAATATGCCATATGCATCATATGCACCAAGATATTACAATATCAATCCCTAATACTAGCCTTGTGGGAATCACAACAAGCTAGCGTAGATATTGACATAATAATATCTAAGCATGAAGGAAGGACCTTTATAGTGTTATATCAGCAATTAGCTTTTCCATGGAGGTCAATCAAATAGTTGGCCAGGTAAGCAGATGGGAGGCTCTCCTTACTTAGTAAGGTCCTAATTAAATAACCACCTGTAGCCTCTTTCCTAGACACCAACTTAGTCAATTGATTCAGAATGGCTCAGCTTAAAGCAATTAACACTACGACTTAATTATGAATTTAGTGAGGGCTTTCAAATAGTAGTATCTTACTAACATTAAGCTCAACCATAAAGGACAATCAAATAATTGGCCAGAAAAGCAGGTGGGAGGCACTCCTCACTCAGAGAGTGAGGTCCTAATTAAGTAACCACCTGTGGCTTTCTTCCTAGACACCAACTGAGTCGATTGTTCCTGTTGCCCAGTAGATACAACCCAAGAGGGGGGGTGAATTGGGTCTTTCAAAACTTTTATGCTACTTCTAAAACTTTTTGATTAACTATGCTAAGTTGTATAGATGCACAGTGAAAGTTAAACTTAGCAAGGGTTTGATGTATAGACTTCGACTTGATTAAATATGCTTGCAACTAAAGGATGTGCGGATAAGAATTAAGCAAGCAATTTATCTAAGTAAGTAAGTGTGTTAGTTAGACAATAACTAGAGGCATTACAAACACAAAGGACATATAGTGGTTCGGTGCACCCCAGCACCTACATCCACTCCCCAAGACCTCTTGGGAATTTCACTATAATCCTACCGATTACAGCCGGTTGTTTTACAAGCTCACAACCCAACTTGTTGTTTTACGAGCGCACAACGAACTCGGTCGGTTTTTCCAGGCTCACCGACTAGAACCACTCCGATTGTTTTTCCGGGATCACAATCGAACCCTACTCGTTGGTTTTACCCTCGGCTCACCAACAAACCTAACACAGTTGGTTTTCCCTTTGGCTCACCAACAAACCTTACACAGTTGGTTTTCCCTTTGGCTCACCAACAAACCTTAACCCCTTGATTCAATCCCTTGATTGAATCAAGTTACAAGATATTAAAACAAGGTATAAAACAAAACAAAGCTTCTTAAACAAGCAAATATGACAATATAAACAAATAGAGTAAAGAGAAGCCCTCAAACGAGTTTTGAAGATGAAGGAGCTCGGCTTCTTCTTTACTTGACCCTCTTCTGATTTGGCACGAAGTAGAGGATCACCGAGGCAGCACACGGATGGAGAGGAAGCTTTGGGATTCACTTGGATGCTCTTCTTCTCTCTATTTTCCTTTGAATGGCGCCCTTTTGTGCTTATGGGAGATTTTCCGTGTAATCTCTCTGGAATCTTTTTCCTAAATGTTCTCTCCCACTTCCATGAGTTCTCCCCTAGCTCTCTTCTTGTTTTTATAGCTTTAGATGGAGTGGAAACAAGAATATAGCCGTTAGAGACAAAAATATAGCCGTTGGAACCAGTCTGCACCTCCTGACAATATTACCGTTGGGATCGGAGTCGACTCGCGCGATCAGGAGTCGACTCGGCTGTAGCGGGAGTCGACTCAAGCTTTTCCGGAGTCGACTCGGCAACTGTTCCAAATTTGAATTTTGTCCACTCGAGTCGACTCGACTATCCTGGGAGTCGACTCGAATCCCAGAGTCCGAACTCCCGATCCTCTGTCTTTTGGCTCGTCCAGTCTTGGAGTCGACTCGAACTTCCTTGGAGTCGACTCGGCTCTCAGTTTTCGAAAGTTGGTCTTCTGCCATCTTAGTGTAGTGCTGCCTTGGAGTCGACTCGAGCTGTCTGGGAGTCGACTCGAATCTCAGAGTCGGAAAACTGATCCTCTGTATTTTGGAGCCGCGCTGCCTTGGAGTCGACTCGACTTGTCTTGGAGTCGACTCGCCTCTCAGAGACGAAAATACCGTCTTCTGTCTTGGGGTTGCGCTGTCTTTGGAGTCGACTCGGACTTTGTGGGAGTCGACTCGAATCTCAGTGTCCAAAAACTGCTTCTCTGAGTTTTCCCTTGTGTACCACTGAGAGTCGACTCTCGCTTTCTTTGGAGTCGACCCGACAACCATTGGAGTCGACTCGCATTCCTCAGGAGTCGACTCGAATCTCAGGGTCGAAAATCCCTCTCTGACTTTTCTGCCTTTTACACCCTGGAGTCGACTCGTTCTACTCTCGAGTTGACTCGCCAAGCATTGGAGTCGACTCGAATTCCTCAGGAGTCGACTCGAAGACTATTCTTTTAAATTTTCCTTGAATTTGCTCCTCCAATTTGAATCTTTTGAACTTGAGACTTGGGCCAATAACTTGTAGCTTTCTTCCAACTTTTCTTGAGTGCTTTTAGAGGCCTTCTTGTGTTCTTCCAACTTGCTATGTTCCTTGCAACATAAATATCTTTCTCCTTGCAACATAAACATTAGTATCTATACTTCAAGGTTTTGTGATCATCAAAATCAATCTATGAATCAATCTTTGGGTCATCAATCTCCCCCTTTTTGATGATGACAAAACTTGGAGTATATGCAATATAAAAGATATTGTTTTCTAGAAGTAATACATAGCTAAGTTGCATGAAGTAGAAAACATATATATTTGAAACATACTTCATGATACTGCTTTAGATTCAATCAGCTTAACACAATCAATTTAAGCTGATTTGTACTCAATACAAAAAGCATTATAAGCATATACTTAAATATTTCTCCCCCTTTTTGACAACATCAAAAAAAAATAGGGAAACATTAAGCACAAATATTTCTTTTCCTTATTGTACTCTGATTTGAATGTTGAATTATTGCAAGAATATGAATCATATAACTCAAGGCAATAATATTGGAATCAGATTAGTGAGCACAGATCAGAGCCAATTAAGATAATTTCAGAGCAGAACACATTGAATGTGATTTCAAGAAGTTTTCTAATTTGATACCACAGATAGTTTTCTAATCAAGTGTGGGTGGAATCTCTCTTAGGTTAATTCAAGAAGTACCACAAATGATATTCAATGAAAAGCACGAATGGAAGTCTAACATCTCTTCAATAATAAGTATGAAAGCTTGTTCATTTAAGATCTTTTGCCCAATCTATTAAGTGTTTTATCAACAGGAGAGCAATTTAATTAATTTTCAGAGTAACAGGTCAAAACCTATATATGTAAAAGACACATCATCATGTTGGATCATTAAGTCTTAATAACTTCAAAGTTCTTTAATGATAATAAGATCATTGGGGCACAAACACCAAAATATGAAATCATGCAACATGATTTCTTTAGAGACTTTCTTTTATCTCTGTAGAAAGTAAGCACAATTTGATACATAACAATATGAATTGGCACACAATTTAAGTTCTAAAGTTCAAGTCAATTACACGTTATTCTCCCCCTTTTTCATTAAGTTAGAGGCTCTCAAGATTTGTAATTTGGTTCATGAGTGATGCATAAGATATACTAACCAAATAACACGCCTCAAGGTGTATCATAAAGATTTTCAGATTTAAATTTCAGATGATACATATTGGAGAGTATTAGGATCACTTTTCATTTAGTATTCTTTCCCTCTCCTATAGATTCATGTAATTAAGTTCCATAAGACCTCTCCTTCTGAAATTTTCTTTCTCCCCCTCAATTGATCATTCCATTTAAGAGTTTAGAATCCTAAGATAATGTTCAACAAAATTGTCAATCTCAAAAATATATTTTCTATAAGTTTCAGCTTATTTTCATAAGACTCAAGGTTTGAGATAAGACAACCTTTATAGAACTCATCTCAAGGTAATTAAAGCATGTCTTGCAATATAAGGAGGTTCATCAAAATCAATCCATAAAGTTCAAAGCATGCATCAAAATAAAGTGTCTTTGGGATAGGATACTGAATATCTAAAGCTCCCCCTCAAAAGATGCATTCTTCTTTAATCATTTTAAATTGTTGAATTTCAGATTATAGTGATAAACGTGAATAACACTGAAATTCTATGACATCGAGAATGTAGAGTAATCTAGTATTATTCAAAATTTGTAGCAATTACTCTTTCTAATCCTTTAAGAACAAGGTATGCTTCCTCTTCAACTTTGAGAAAATGTACTGAAATATTAATCAAAAATGATTCATTTGAAGCTCAGTTTCTTTCAAAACCATTTACATTTTCTTTCTTTTAGACTCATTTGAGTGAGGTGAAATATTTCTAGGCTTTAAGATCATTCACTATATTAATGGAAGTCTTTTATAATGTAGGAGGGAAAAACATATAGATGATCATTGAGGTATATATTTTATAAACTTCAATTTCTTAATCACAGTTTTTCAGCTATGTACACATGAAGCTCAATAAAATTTTAAATATTAAAATAAAGTCATATATTTAAAAATATTTGCTTGTAATCAAGATCATTGAAAGACACACCATTTAGACCAATATGAGTACACTTTGAAGATAAGAAATGATATGTTTCGGAAGTGTATCGGAGCGATCAAAATAAATTCTGTTTTTCTTACATTAACATTTTATTTAGTAATCATATGGAGTTTAAACTTTTATACAAAATCATATTCTGAATTTCATAAAGATTTTCAATAGAGGCTTTTTAAGTCATAGTTTGAGATATGTATCTTTCACATTGTGGCTCATCTTAAATTATTACAAAATAAGGATATTTTAACAAGTATTAGAACATTATGTATCAAAGTTAGGCAATTAGAAAGATAGATCAAAATCAATTTATTTTTCCTAAATAGAGATACTCTTCTCTTCTCCTTTCTACAATTTTATTCGACTTTCAGATTTTAGAGATGATTATGAATGACAAATCTGAAATTTCTTTTCAATAGAACCAAACAAAAGATGTTATGTAGCAATTCAAACATTCAAACAAATTGTCCAAGGATGAAGCATTACAAAACATTGAGAATCAATAAATCAAGACATCATACCATATGCAAAATATACCATGTGTTAAGTCATGCATTAAAATACTAAGTACAAGAATGTCAAGGATCAAAATCAATTCTTTTCAAATAAACTCCCCCTATTTATATATAATCTTGCACTGAGTTCATCCTTAAAGTATGTTTTCAAGTGTTTAAAAAATTGACTTGATTCTTCTTATATACTTTTATTAACTTTGTCTTTCATTTTTACTTTCTTATGCTCTATACTCTATTTGCTCCCTATCCGGTGGAGTTGGGAAGGGGCACGAGGTACTACCACTAGCCTCCCTCTTGTGCCGTCCCTAATATGCCCTACACCGAATAGTTGGGTCAAATAGTGCCGGGTACTACCACTAGCCTCCCCATTGGCACCATCCCTATGATGAGCAATATAGAAAGGTTAAAATATTCACTCCAAACTCTCCCTGTTTGAGTGTAATTAATTATAGATTTTATCCCTTCCAAATGTGCCGAATATATTATGCTTGTTTTGCTTTTCCTTAAGATTGAAGTACTTGCCTTTACTCAGATTTTTCATCTCTTGAACAATGTCCATTTTCTTTTCTTTATCTCTCTCTCTTTTTGTCATTCTCAAGTAATTTACATGAAAGAGTAGAATAAAGAGATAATCTTATGTATCATATAGATGTATATTATGCAAACAACATTTTCATTGTGCTCAAGGATTCATAACTTCTCACAAGTTATTTTACATCAAAATTTTAAGCATATACTTGTGTATTTCATGGTTATGATATAGGCAAAGATATATTTTAGTTTGGGCAAACCATGAAATAATTTCTAAAAGTATAAGTCAGTCACTACACATATAGACATGATATCAAAAATTAATAATTAAAGAATTTAATCATGCCATAATAAGGTTTAAGTTACTGACTTTGCTCAACTAATTTGTGAGAAAGGTATCTAAATTACCTATTCATTATATGTTCTTCAAGCCAAACTAGATTTCTTATGTGTGAACTTTTGGCTGAAGAAGATCCTCTCTCTTGTTTGCATGTGAATCTTTAGTGTATCTTACATGAAGATATCCTTCAAGTTGAAATTTCTCATTTTTCTTTCTTGAAGGAAGGTCATTAGTTTCTTTAAGATACAAAGCATTCATCCAACATATATATTTTTAACTAGATGACTCAATATAAGATATGACAATAGTTGCATGTTGAGTCACTTTACTCAAGAGATTGCCTAAATATAAGCAAGCACATATCACTTGAACTAAAGAGATAGATTCATTAACCAAGATAGTTCAAGGACAAGCATGTGAGGCAATAGACAGATTTATCAAGGTCAAATCAATTTAGTTTAGATTCTATTTGCTTAAGATAATTATCAATAAGATGTGTTAACTAAGTTTTAATCAACTTATCTTAAGCGTTTGTTTCTATCAAAATTCAGATTATGACGTATTTGTTATCAATAAAATATGATTAATTAAAGTTAGATTGAAGTCTTGCACAAGGTCACATAATGAGCATACAATCTGGTCTACTAGCTGTATGATAAAATAATTATTCTATCATGCTTTAATACAGCTTTAAACAATAGATCTACTTTGCTCATCCTTTACAATTTCTACAAGATGGGGTCATAGATATACCTTCTTCACGCCAATCTTCCATAAGAGTTTTCTTGTGGGCTAACGTTGGTCAATGAAGATCCCCTTTCCTGTTTGTCTTAATTGGAGTTTGAGAGAAGATGTTAATTCATTCATCATATTTCAAATTCACTTTGCAATATAACTATTCATATAAATTTTCATTGGTAGAACAAAAATGATGCCATCAATGTGTGCTATGAGCAAGCAAGATATCATAGATTCTTCTTTTTGATGCATAGATTTATCACTATTACTTTCTATCAACAAGGTTACCTAAGCTTTTATATATCAAGCTTTTGATGCTTGTTTTAAATCACATATTGCTTTATCATATATGTAATGTGTAATTTTTAAATATGGTGGTTATCTAACATATATAAAGTAAGCACATAGAAGTCCATTCTACACACTCATTTGATAGGATATAACGTTTATAAAGCAAACAAATGATAAAGGTGATTTTTACTTCTAATCATGCAAGAATCTTATCAAGATCTATTTCATCTTTTCTTGATTTAATCTTCTAGTAGTCATCATTAAGTGTATATCTGAAAAATCCAATTTGGTTCTAATTAACAAGTTTTTCAGATTGTTATATGTAAAAGATTTAACCATATAATTTGATTTTAGTATTTTGATAATAGATCATTAGTCTCATAAAGAATAAAATGAATTGATACTTCTACAACTAGAATTTTTCATGAATGTTCTATATGCATTGCTTGATGAATGATATCCAAGGATAGAAATATCTTTATTAGATTTGGCATTATTTTTCAAGAGAACATATCAAGCATAACATGTACGACTGAAAAATATGAAAGATATGCAATGGTTCATTTTCCATTTTTCAGAAGATCAAAAGGAGTTTTCATCAAAAATAGATCTAATAGAAATCATATGTATGACAAGCAGTGATGATAGTTTTTTTTTTTAAAAAAAAATCATTTAAGTAGATGACTATCATACACAATTGTCTTTTTCATTTCTTCAAGAATTCTATTAATCCTATTTTACTTAAGGTGTCCTTGGTGCTGAAAATATTATTTTTCTGTGCACAACTTAACACAAAATTGGTTTTTAATCACTATGCCATGATACTTCTTTTACTTTCATAGTTTGCAAACCTTTTTCATTTGATCCCTTTCACAAGATTTAGCAAATGTAGAAAATACTTTAATTTTACTTGCCAAAAACAAATCCAATGTAAGCTTGTGAAAACTTAGTGATGGAAACAACATCTCTAGATTTAGAAATTATTTTTGTTTGTTTCCTTAGTTAGCATGCATAGTAAAACTTTGACCTTTAAGAGGATAATCTAAGTAATCCTATGGCAAGGTCTTTTGAGATTAAGTACATACTAGCATGAGCTGATTTCATATGCCAAATATGGTTTCTTTAATCTTGGTATTCATAGTGCATATATTCAAAAGCATACCAAGTACACATTATCATATCTATGATCAATAAACAATAATGCCATAGATAAAAACTTTCAATCAAGCATATAGAGAATTCATAGAGTTATTCTTAATAAGTTGATTAATCATTTAGCACCTTATCCACTAGTGAGTAAAATGAAATGATTTGATTATATTTCCAAAAGTATTTTCTATATACAAAATTGATCACTACTAGCAAATCATATCAAATACTAAAGCACAAATAATGATGAGATGCAAGAATTACTGATTTCATTATTATTTTTTTTGTTAATAACTTTTTAAGTTTCTTTATGTTCCATGGGTACCTTGGTACACCTATGTGTACATCCTCATTTTCTCATTTTGGGTACCCAAGCTTGCTTGAGTCCTTGAGAGTTAGGACATATGGTTCCTTTTGGAACCCATATCTGTTTAATAGTAATAACTTTACCATTTGATTTAATTATACTAGAACGATAGGTAAAGTTGTTATTCCCATCCTTTTTATTTTTGAAATAAATTATCTTATTTAATGGTTTGCTTGGTAAATTGATAACCTTTTTCTCTAGAGATTTATGGCTAAGTGAAGGAGTCAAGCTAAATTTTGATTTATCAAAATCAGCATGTTGGCTTTCAAACATCATTTTTAATCTTTCTAAGCTTACGGTGAATTTGTTAATGCAAGATTTTAATTGATTAATTTCTTCGCTTAAGTTTTGATTTTCTTTAATTAAGCTATGATTTTTCTGAATCAATTCTTCTGAAAATGACCTTAAGCATTCATTTTCAGAATTTAGTTTCTCTTGTATTTCATCATTAGAATTTCTTTCTTTTGAAATTTTCAGATTTAGTTTCTTAAGATTTTTATTCTTTACAGCTAATTTTCTACATTCACCATACAAATCATGAAAAGCATTTAATAATTCATCATAAGAAAATTCTTCTTGAAAATTATTTGATGTAAGAGTAGATTCAGTTTTTACCTTGTCTTCTTGTGCCATAAAGCACAAGTCAGTTACCTCTTGTAGTTTCTTGGAGCTAATATCATCATTGTCGCTCCTAACTTTTATTTTCTGGCTTGACTCTTTCTTGGTCAAGGCTTTCTTCCTTTTTATCTCTTTCTTCCTTTCTTCTTGCTTCCTTTTCTTCTTTGTCTTTAGGAAGCTGATTTGCCTCGGAGTCGACTCGGACCTTATTGGAGTCGACTCGGTGAACTTGAGAGTCGACTCTGAGATACTTGGAGTCGACTCGACTGAGGGAGATTCAACACCCTTTTCTGCAGTCTCATTGTTAGTATATATTTGAAGCACATGTGAGCTAGTCTGAGATTTATCATAAATATTTTCTAAAGTATCCCAGATCTCCTTAGCAGATAAGCATGCAGAAATTTCATTAAACTTCGTTTCTTGAATAGCACAATATAACATGTTCATAGCATTAGCGTTCAATTGTGCTAAGTCCTTTTCATTAATAGTTTGTGAGAGTGTGTGAAGGTCATTTGTTATGATTTTCCATAAATAATAGTTTTGTGATTGAATAAAGATGCGCATGCGTATTTTCCAATGTGTATAGTTTATGCCATTAAATAGTGGAGGTGTATTAATTGATTGTCCTTCTCCTAGAAAACTATCTATTTGAGTTGTCATGATCTTTGGCTCTTGATCGTGAGATCAATGATTAAACTTAGAGCACCTGCTCTGATACCACTTGTTGCCCAGTAGATACAACCCAAGAGGGGGGGTGAATTGGGTCTTTCAAAACTTTTATGCTACTTCTAAAACTTTTTGATTAACTATGCTAAGTTGTATAGATGCACAGTGAAAGTTAAACTTAGCAAGGGTTTGATGTATAGACTTCGACTTGATTAAATATGCTTGCAACTAAAGGATGTGCGGATAAGAATTAAGCAAGCAATTTATCTAAGTAAGTAAGTGTGTTAGTTAGACAATAACTAGAGGCATTACAAACACAAAGGACATATAGTGGTTCGGTGCACCCCAGCACCTACATCCACTCCCCAAGACCTCTTGGGAATTTCACTATAATCCTACCGATTACAGCCGGTTGTTTTACAAGCTCACAACCCAACTTGTTGTTTTACGAGCGCACAACGAACTCGGTCGGTTTTTCCAGGCTCACCGACTAGAACCACTCCGATTGTTTTTCCGGGATCACAATCGAACCCTACTCGTTGGTTTTACCCTCGGCTCACCAACAAACCTAACACAGTTGGTTTTCCCTTTGGCTCACCAACAAACCTTACACAGTTGGTTTTCCCTTTGGCTCACCAACAAACCTTAACCCCTTGATTCAATCCCTTGATTGAATCAAGTTACAAGATATTAAAACAAGGTATAAAACAAAACAAAGCTTCTTAAACAAGCAAATATGACAATATAAACAAATAGAGTAAAGAGAAGCCCTCAAACGAGTTTTGAAGATGAAGGAGCTCGGCTTCTTCTTTACTTGACCCTCTTCTGATTTGGCACGAAGTAGAGGATCACCGAGGCAGCACACGGATGGAGAGGAAGCTTTGGGATTCACTTGGATGCTCTTCTTCTCTCTATTTTCCTTTGAATGGCGCCCTTTTGTGCTTATGGGAGATTTTCCGTGTAATCTCTCTGGAATCTTTTTCCTAAATGTTCTCTCCCACTTCCATGAGTTCTCCCCTAGCTCTCTTCTTGTTTTTATAGCTTTAGATGGAGTGGAAACAAGAATATAGCCGTTAGAGACAAAAATATAGCCGTTGGAACCAGTCTGCACCTCCTGACAATATTACCGTTGGGATCGGAGTCGACTCGCGCGATCAGGAGTCGACTCGGCTGTAGCGGGAGTCGACTCAAGCTTTTCCGGAGTCGACTCGGCAACTGTTCCAAATTTGAATTTTGTCCACTCGAGTCGACTCGACTATCCTGGGAGTCGACTCGAATCCCAGAGTCCGAACTCCCGATCCTCTGTCTTTTGGCTCGTCCAGTCTTGGAGTCGACTCGAACTTCCTTGGAGTCGACTCGGCTCTCAGTTTTCGAAAGTTGGTCTTCTGCCATCTTAGTGTAGTGCTGCCTTGGAGTCGACTCGAGCTGTCTGGGAGTCGACTCGAATCTCAGAGTCGGAAAACTGATCCTCTGTATTTTGGAGCCGCGCTGCCTTGGAGTCGACTCGACTTGTCTTGGAGTCGACTCGCCTCTCAGAGACGAAAATACCGTCTTCTGTCTTGGGGTTGCGCTGTCTTTGGAGTCGACTCGGACTTTGTGGGAGTCGACTCGAATCTCAGTGTCCAAAAACTGCTTCTCTGAGTTTTCCCTTGTGTACCACTGAGAGTCGACTCTCGCTTTCTTTGGAGTCGACCCGACAACCATTGGAGTCGACTCGCATTCCTCAGGAGTCGACTCGAATCTCAGGGTCGAAAATCCCTCTCTGACTTTTCTGCCTTTTACACCCTGGAGTCGACTCGTTCTACTCTCGAGTTGACTCGCCAAGCATTGGAGTCGACTCGAATTCCTCAGGAGTCGACTCGAAGACTATTCTTTTAAATTTTCCTTGAATTTGCTCCTCCAATTTGAATCTTTTGAACTTGAGACTTGGGCCAATAACTTGTAGCTTTCTTCCAACTTTTCTTGAGTGCTTTTAGAGGCCTTCTTGTGTTCTTCCAACTTGCTATGTTCCTTGCAACATAAATATCTTTCTCCTTGCAACATAAACATTAGTATCTATACTTCAAGGTTTTGTGATCATCAAAATCAATCTATGAATCAATCTTTGGGTCATCAGTTCCAGAATGGGTCAGCCCAAAGTTTTCATACTACTATATTGGTCTCATTGCACATTCTATAATTTAGTACTAGCAATTATACTGTGCTACAACATGAATATAACACTATCTCATAGCATAAACTAATCATGCATACAAACAACCTAGCTATCTCATAGCATCAAGATAATAGCATGTATTATCATTTGGTTAAACTGATTAAGGGTGGCTCTGATACCACTGTTAGGGTTTTCCAGTGCCCTAGGGCACAGCGGAAGATACGGAATTATAAAATTTTCTTATAAAACCCATTATATGAAACCCTAATAAGCCAAGATCGCCTTAATAGTATAACCAAATAATGTAGAAAATATAATCTTGGTATAGAAGAATACCTATCACGCTATATCCAATATATCTGAAGATGTCCTAAGGTGCCCAAATGTTCACCCTCCGATGTTGATCCACACAGGAATGGGTTCAAGACTCTAGCTCCACCAAAACTTGATTCTAATTGTTCAATCCTTCCAAAGGATTTAATTGGCTGATTTTCCTTCACTTCTTCCTTTCTACCTCTAAAACATTCACTAGCCTTTTTGTCCTAAAGAAGACCCTCTTGTCTTGGGTTAGGACAAAAGAGAGAGACTTGTAAGAAAGAAGGGATAAGGGAGAGAGAAGGAAAGGCTTTTCTTGGATGATCTTTAGAACCCCAAGGCACCTCCTTATTTATAAGAGATGGAGGGATGCATCATAAAGGGATGCATCCCATCCACACACCTCATCATGATGAGGCATGTGCCAAGAGATGCATCCCATCATGATGGGGTGCTAAGGAGAAGGGTGTATCAACTTCTTTTTCACATCTCCCTCTTAAATCCTGATGATCCAAGGGCCCAAATGCAGTGAACCAAAGCCAATGGTCCAGATCTAGGTGCCATCTAATAGTCCAGATCAAGACATCATCATCCAGGGTACCATCCAATGGTCCAGAAGTAAGATGCCATCACCGATGGTCCAAATTCAGGCGCTGAGCAACGGTCCAGATCTTTCATCCAGAGAGCCATCCAGTGGTCCAGATTCAGGCGCTGAGCAACGGTCCAGATCTTTCATCCAGAGAGCCATCCAGTGGTCCAGATTCAGGCGCTAACCAGTGGACCAGATCCTTCATCCAGAAAGCCATCCAATGGTCCAGATGAAGGCGCCAACCAGTGGACCAAATCCTTCATCTAGGAAGCGATCCAATGGTCCAGAAGTGAAGGCCCTATCAAACCCAATCCAATTGGGTTTAACCAACTTAAAGAAAATATTAAACCTAATCAAATCAGGTCTAATTAAAGCCAAATGGGTTTCAACTCTTGGCTAACCCATATTAGGTCATGATCTAATCATATTAGATCAACCAAATCTAAGAATCATATTCGAATTTAATTTGAATCAGGAGCTAGGGTTTGCAACATGTGCTAGCATGTTCATCTTGCAAACATGATCTAATCCAATTAGACCCTTGATCAATTCCCTTGTGTGTGACCCATTGGGTTCCTTATCTTAGCCAGCAGTAGGTGCAGGTGCAAGTTGACCTAACCTGATTAGAATACCTCTAATCCAATTTAGGTTCAATTTAGTGCTAAACCTGACTTAGCAATCAGAACCTTTCTGATGCTTTGATCTAATCAAACTCTTTGATCCGATCAACCCACAAGACATGATTGACGTCTAGCAACGTATCATGTCTACCCGGAAGATGAGGAATGTATTGGACAAATCCAAACATACCCTTCAGTGGAAAGTTACTGTGCAATTCAATCCCTCAGTCATACTACATCCTGAATAAGTGCTCGAGTATGGATCAATATCAAACTCAATCACTTATTCATGTCTCTCTCAATCTTTTATATGATAATTCAAACAATGAAACATTAGAAACTCTTTCTAATATTCATTTTGCTTTGATGAAAGGCTTCGTGAATCATCATAAGATTAGAGTAAGTAGGATGTTACCTTCTCTTACTAGAAGTGACTGATTCCTTGTTGACCTACTCACAACCTTCGTACAAAATCCACCATATCCAGAATATCCCGTGCACAATGCAATGTCGTGAATGAGGGTAAACCAAAACATAGCTTCAAGTGCACAAGGTACCATGGTGATCTCAGGTCTAAGGATCACTTGCACAACTCCCACTATGAGAACCATCTTTTGATAATTAAGTAAGAATCCATAAGATGTTCTCATGGCTGGTCATTTCAGTGAACTCATTCCTCTAATGAGCACCCACATCTTTGTATTAGTGTCTCACACAAGTGATTGTGAGATCAATCACCCTCTACATTGAGCATACATAAGATGTGTCAGTCTTTCCGGTAATATTGATCCCCGACTCAATATACCAATTTGACTGGGAATATTCTAAATTAGGATTTTAGGATTTTAGGTCTCACTGGTATGATCTCATCATAACCCTTAAAACCAATGTCCTAATTTATGGGGTTCATCATCCAATAATAAAATAGATAAGCAGCAAATGATGAAATACAATGCCTTTATTGATATATATCGAGTGTCAAAGTACATGATTTGGAGGATTACAAAGAAAAACCCATCAAATGATTGGCTTATAGGGCATCTACTCTTTCACCATGCCCATATCCCACACAAGTCATTAGATTACGTTGATGTTTTATTAATTTCTATTGCATTTTTAGGATCGATCTTACTTCAAAGTGAAAGTAACCACTAATAATTCCAATATATTGCATTTAAATATCTCCTAGATGCAATACTTTCCTATATTATATGCAGGTTGGACAATGATCTTACTTCTTCCCAATAATATATTTTACTTTATCATATTGATAGATATACATATACCATTAGAATTTTGTATAATGATGATATATCATAATATTAATACTAAAACATTAAATAATTAGGCTCTTATGTCATTATGTGTATTATATTCTATTTTGTTTTTGCTATCTATTATATTATATCTATTATATACTGTATATCAAGAAGAGTTGGAAAAGGAGAAAAAACTGCATCTCATGTATCGTACGGGTTATATGCTAGTTTAAACTCTAAACCTTAGGAGTAATTGGGTATTAATAAGTTATTTTGCTAGTTTTTAGTTTATCAAACTATTTGCTGCACCCAAAGTGCTAATTTGATTTGGACATATTCATAAACCGAACATATATTTGTTAGATCCAGACCCAAACTAAAACCCAATTTAAACTCTAAACCCACAGAGAAATTGGGCACTAATAAGTTGTTTTGCTAGATTTTTGGACTACTTTTTCAAATTATTTGATGGACCCAAAGTGCTACCTCATGAACTATGAACCACCAGGGAAAGAAATAAGACGTAGAACAATGGAAAAAATTGTAGCTAAAAGAGGGCATCAATAAACTCTTAACTTTATTATCAAACCATCCATGCAAAAAAAGACATCCAAAGAAAGAGAAAAGTCCCAAATAATCAAGCTCAATCTACATGTTAAGTCACAGTAATATATAGTATTTTTTTGCAACAGCTAGTAACCATAGGGCTACCAATGTGAGGAGCTAGCTTGAGCAACCCAATGACCAAGGCTGAGAAAAACCAGGCTCGAACACGGACTTTAATGGGTCCCAAGTCCCAACAAATCCCAGGTAAAGCCTCGGCGAGTTTTCTACTCAGAGTAAATGGGACCCAAATTTGGCCTAGTTTGGCTCCGAAAAAATACCTGCAGCTAGTCAGGCCCGGGCCTAGGACCCTTATGCCACACCAGGCTTGAGCTTGAGCACTAAGATTTGCCTTGAATTGGGCCTTGGCCCGACTTGGCCTATTCACAACCTTAATTAGCTGTCACGCCCCAAACCCATCACTCGGGTCGACCACGTGACACGGCCACATAATCCCTAAAGTAGAATCCTAGAGATCATGTAAGGCCTAAAAGGTACAATATTCACATAAATACCAAAATTAATGATTAATGTAATTAGATCAAATCCAACTAAAATGTACTGATTAATTACATAATTTCAAATGTCCATAAGCAAAAGATAAATTAACTTCTATCTATCTACCAGTCAGACTCCATGCTGATTTCATTTCTCGTCCCACCCAATGGTCTTTACAAATCCAGTGCCTCTGAAAAAGAAATTAAGTATAATATGAGTTTTTCCAGCCCAGTAAGAATCCCAACAGCCACACACAGTAATAATAATAAAATAATCAAAGTAACAAATAAAAGTCATTTCATCATTTCAAAAGCTCAACAAACAACAAGTATATATAACCAGTATATATACATAAATCTTCTTTATACATTATGTGATCCACTTTCGTATTACTCTGATCCCCAAATTTTAAGACTTTTCACTTCTGGCTTTGGACTAACCAAGTTCATGACCCAGTAATTATAGAGGTGCTCAGATGTAGGGATTCTTACAGAAATTGTAGACTGACTCAAGCACGGATCCGAATCACAACCTACGCGCTGGGGTGCTGAGTCCCCTGATCAAAATCTCCTGGCACCGCTGACTCTTTCCTTACAACATCAATTATAAATCCCAAACTAAATTATTTAATATTTAAATATTCTAAACCATAATTCACATCCACTATGGGGTCCATCACTAGGTCCCCAAACATCTCTATCCCTCCAGATCTAGGGTAGTCGGGGTGGCCCAACTTCCACCTTGTACCACCGGCCTATGTCATCGCTAGCCATGGCCGCAGCCATGCCGACGACGATGGCCAGTCTTGGTGAAGAGACCAAGAGAAAGGGATGATTCCTCTCTCTTCATGATTGGGAATACATCTCTCTCCCTCAAATCGTTTTGATCCAAGGGCAACAACCATGGTGGCTATGCCCTCTCCTTCCCCAACCCGACAATACTACTGGCCGAATCATCGCCGGCCGCCACTGTTGCAGTCGCCGACGATGGTGGCCGGCCAAGGAAAAGAGAGAAGAAGAGGAGACCTCTTCTTCTTCTTCCTCCCAAGAACCGGCAAAGGGTCCCCCCCTCCTCCATCATCAGCCGAAGACCACCCTGATGGTGGCTCGGCTCCCCCCACCGGACGGTAGCCACGGTGGCCCATGACCGCCGCCGTCGTCGCCGTCGGTGGCCAACTGACGAGAGGATAAGGGGAAAGGAGATGGAATCACAAGGAAGGAGACCTTTGTCCACCTCCCCCCATCCCCAACTAAAACCCTAGAATCCCTCACAATCCCTTCTCAGTCCAAATCAATGCCCCAGATGCCATGGATCTCTCGGCCAACTGGCGGCCGGTGGCGGCAAAAATTTGAAAGAGAGAGGCCAAAACAGGGTACCAGTTTCGAATCCCTCTCCGACGATTTCACCGGCCAAAACCCCACCAACACCGCCCCAAATCCAGGAAATGAAGCACAAGGGGCTTACCTTAGTCCGACGGGATGCTCCGGCGACCCTTCCAACGAGGAATCGGTGGAGAAACCGTGAGCAACTTGGATCAAAACCCTCGGATCCCAAGCTTCTTCACCCGATTTGTAGGAGATCCTCACCGAAGGAAAGGAGCTTTAGGGCTTCCTCCGCGGCCAGCCGGATCTCGGCGCTCGGGCTCCTCTCCGGCGCTCGGTCTCCTCCGATCGGTTCTCTCAATTTCAAAAGTAAACTACGCAATAGCACGTATCCTGTAGGACAGTGATTACGGGTGTCGGTCCACAGGAATTGGAGATAAGTTATTTTTCTTAAATTACTTCAAAGGGTATAAGCTAGAGTAAATGATAAAAACTAAGAATTAATATTGATGTAATAGTATGAATTATCTATGGAGGGAGGTGTTTAGAGCTAGAATCTACCGATAGATTTATATCCGTGATGCTTTCAATGATTGAGTTGTATTTAAGACTTGATTGCTTCCGACCACAAGCCAAAGCAATCATAAAAGAAAATTATAACTAATTTCCAACATGAACCATCTAAGTCTAGCACAAACCATCTACTCTAATGATAAGCATGACCTGTCTAACCTAGCATGATGCATCTGATCATTAAATCATTAAACATGAAATCGATATCACATAAATATCTCCTCCAAACCACAGGTGTTGGATTCGATGAAATAGATTAATCTATGTAAAATATTTTCTGTAAGATAAAAGATGTTGGGATTTGTATCCTAAATGTCAATCATCAGCATATTGATGATTGAATTTTGTAAATAAATTGACAAATTAATAAAGTGTTATTTGGCATTATTCATCATTTCATCTTCAAATGAACTCTTATATGATGAAGTCCTTAGGACTTATGTTATGATAAAGGAAGATTTATCTTTGAGTCCTTAAACTGATTCGCGACCAAATGATATGTTGTTACTGGGACGACAGCATTATCGAGATTAGGTCGTTGTGTAATATATATGTTGGTTGTCCTCTTAACCAAGGAGTGTGGAGACACTGGTATGCCACACAGGTGAAGTGTAGGAGTATATTTCATTGAACGTGACCAATTCCGGAATGCTCTACTGTCAAGAGATGTTCCGAGTGGATATAGGTATAAGTTTGGCCCTCTGACCTGAGATCGCAATCTATGACTAGCAAGCAACTCACTGTACTTTGGTACTGGATTATCTGAATTTCTAATTCAGTGACAGTCGAGATGGAATTGACCCCTCCTAGAAATAGAAGATAATGTCTTGTGATTAATTTAGCAAAATCTTGGCCAGGGTAATCCCAGTGAGGAGTCATGGGATATCTAAAGTTAATCACATAATGGATGTACTAATTATAGGGTTGACAGTGAGCTCTAAGTCAGCCTGGCATTAGGAGTCGAAGGGATTAAATTATACAGTAACCATAGTCTAGGGTTTCAGAATATTTGCTTCGCATATATTCGGCCTATTCGGACGTCGGGTACCATTGCTAGATGGTCACATCGATTAGTATGGAAAGACGTTCCTATACTTCCGGCTTAGGTTCGAACCTATGAGGTCACACGCGTAGAAGTTTCTAGGTTGATCAAATGGCTGATTGATGATTAAGAATCATTCAGGGATAATTTGGTCAATTTGATTGACAAATTATCCAAAGCAAAAGTTGCATTAAAATAATTATTAAATTATTGGAGGATTAATTAGCAATTAGATTGCTAATGAACTCAATTTGATTGAGTAATTGGGCTTAAGTTGAGCCAAATTGAATAGGATTCAATTTGGGCTGCATCAGGGTTTGACCTAATTGGATTGGGTTCAGCCCAAGTAGATTGAGCTTGACCAAATTGATGCGACTTGACCCAATTAGATTGAGCTTGATTCAAATCAATTAGAAGACCTTATTTAATGAGGATTATGAGTCCAAATAATCAGAATTGGATAAGGAGAAGAATCCCTAAATTTTAGGAACCCATCCTTATCTTCTTGGAGAAGAATGACACCTTGATTTATCCCCAATATTTTCTACGTCTATCCTCCTTATTTTTGGCCAAAAATTGGAATGAAAGAGAGGAGGCGTGGGGCTATAATTTTTATAAAAATGGTACCTTAAATCTTTCTAGAAAGATTTAGATGAATTTTCTAATTTGTAGGGATTGCATGGTGGATGAAATAGGGTGGTCTGCGGCTGAACTTTGGACGTATGAATTCCTATCTTTTAAGATCCAAAATGTATAAAATTTGGATATGTTTATCTTCTCTTAGCTGCCAAACCACCAGAATTTTTTGGAGATTTTATCAGCTAAATTAGTTGGCTAAATTAGGTGTGAGGCGTGGGGTGGTCTTTTGGCTATAAAAGATCCCCATGCCTTGGGTTCAAAATATACAATATTTAGAAGTTTCAAAAAATTCTGAAAAAATTTTCTGAGGGCCTCCATCCCTTCTTCTCCTTCTTTCTCACGTCCATCCTCCATATCCTTGAAGAACAATCAAAGGTTGAGTGTTTAGAAGGAGACAGCTTCAGCCATTGCAACGTTTCTGCGCGAGCTAGCACTCCCGCGGAAGATGATCTACCTAGGGCTTTGCGTGTACATCTCATAGAGGCCATTCGAGTGCATGGCTGTGAAGTCAAGGATCAGATCCATAAGTTTCTTCTATCATAAAAGGTATTAATCCCACATCAATATTTTATTTTGGAGTCTGGGTCTAGGTCTGATTCTCCGAGGTTTTACCCTCCTTTGGGGCTCCTCATGGAGTTATCTTCAGAATCCATTCGATGGACATTCAGAGATTAATTGGAATAGAGTGTTTACTTTTCAGATCTGATAGTTAATCATGCATGAAAGTTTTTTAATAATTATTTAAACGATTCCGGCATAATCCTATGTGTTCTTAAGGTGCTGATTTATAGATTTGATCTTGTAAGCATGCATGAATTAAATTGTTTGTTTCAGTTTTTCCGCTGCATTTTAAAACTTAAAAAGAACTACGTATGGCTTGATCCCCCTTATGAAGGGGTACGTAGGCAACTTGATCTGGTTCAGCCATGGTTTTTTTTTTAAAAAAAATTCAGCATGCTTAATACCCAAAAATCTAGGATTCACTTTCAGTGGTATCAGAGCCAGGTTCGTGTTTAAACTTTTACATTTTAATTTTTGTAATTAAATCTGAAATCATGAACATGTTTAGATTAGATCTAAAGTATTTTTTATGATTGATTTAATTGCTGATTATGTATGAGTAACTAGATCTGAAATTTTGAATGCATATGATGTATGTTTGTATTAGGATTAGTAACATGAATAAATCTGAAATCATAATATTGTTTAGATTAGATCTAAATAAAGTTTATGATTCATATGATCTCTGATTTTAATGAACAAATTAGATCTGAAAATAAAAGTGAAAAAATAAATACATAAGATGTATGTTGTTTGAATTAATTCATATTATTATGTATATGTGATGCATGAACATTAAACATAATGACTTAAACATGAATTAAATCTGATTACATGTGATTAATTACAAAAACTCAGATCTAAAAATATGTTTTAAGAACTGAAAGATTGTAATTAATATGTAATTAAAAATAAATATGCAATGAGCAAAACTTTCATAAGTCTAAACTTAATTAAGAATTAAGTGTTATGAAATAGAATTGTAACTCAATTAATTGACATTACATAATTCTTTGGGCATATGGGTTAGCTTGAATCAAGTTCCTAGGATTGGGTTAGACCTAAGGTTAGAATCATACATGGACAAATAGAATTAATTGATCAAATCTAATTAAATAGTAACTATATTAGGTCAAGAAAATTCTAGGTCAATTTACAATAGTTGTAGATGGATGAAGTCCATATCTTTGATTAGACCAAGATGGAACTTGATTTAGGCTCAGAGGTGTAGCCCGAGTCATTTGAATATCAAATCGAAATTGATTAACCAGTCGGTGTCTAAGGTAAGTTTGACAGTTTTGACCGGTGGTTTTTAATTGGAAGCTACTAGCACTGATTCGTCTTTGTCGAGTTAATGACATATCCCTTCCACTGATCTCACTTACCTGGCCGACATTGTCAATCACATTTTGATTGGATCACTTAATGATTCGAGTTAGCCCATGCCTATAAGGAAAATCAATTTGACTGATTTAGGTGCCTCCTTAACCGGTTTCAGTCTAATCTGATTTGGTGAAGTCAGTGGGAGAAATTAGACTAACCGGATCTTCTCATCTATCCTAATTTTGAAATTCTCTAAAATTATTAGGTCCTTAAAATAAAATAGTTATGGTGATAACTAGGTCATAGCCTCCCATTAAGTTGGATGATAATGGGTCCAATGTTTTGATAATTATTGGAGGCACCATACGACTGGAACTTATCAAGCATTGGAATCGTTATTCAATATATGATGAGTTAAGTGTACCTTCAATAGGCGGTCAGATGAGCCGAGCCACACTCGGACTTGGTCATCTATTAGTTGATTAGACTTAACCCTATCATTTAATGGTTGGACCTGACTAGGATATTCGGTGGAGGCGCCACACGCTTGCCGAAAAACGTAGGGCAAAATCATCACTAGAAGTTGCTTGGTGAAGCAATTGGTTAAGAACCTACCAATAGGTGTGTATGGGTTGGCCGAGCCACACTCGGGCCTATAGTGATCTATTGGGTTCTAGAGCCTACTAAAGAATTAGGAGTAATTTTTCGAATTAGAGGTAGAGGCTACCAATTTGTATAAAATAGTGGAAGTACCTTTAGACTAAAGTCCAAGTCTATTGAGTTTAGTCAATTCATATACTAATAGCCAAATTTTCTTTTTATGTAGAAATGGCCACTAATTTGTCACTTCGCTCATTGTTGGATAATGACAACTTGACTGGTCCAAATTTCAATAATTGGTATAGAAAACTGAAAATAGTGCTAGAGCATGAGAGGATCCTTTATGTGATAACGGATCAAGCACCTGAGCAGCCCACTGCTAATGCATCAAGATCGGCCAGAGACACTTATCAGAAGTGGCTCAGTGACCGGATCACTATTCGATGCATCATGTTGGCAGCAATGAGTGATGAGTTTAGTAGGCGTTTTGAGAATACGCAGCCGGAAGATATCATTCAAGTGTTGAATGAATCATTCGGCATTTCTGACGACGTTGAGAGGCACAAAACTAATTGTGCCATCTTCAGCGCCCGAATGAAAGATGGGACCTCGGTAACTGATCATGTACTGTACATGATTGAGTTGATCGAGCGTCTAAGCTCTCTTGGCTTTCTCCTTCATGATCAATTGGAGAAGGATGCCATACTAAACTCATTGCCTGGATCATACCGTCCTTTTCTCTCTTATTTTCGTATGACGAAATCTGTAGTGAATTATCACAATTGTTGGGGTTACTACCGACGTTTGAGAATGATCACCAACTTCTTAAGAAGACGGTGAACTTAGTGGGAGGTTCATCTAAGGGTCGCCCCTTTAAGAAAGGGAAAAAAAATAAAATCCAAAAGAAACAGGTGCACCATGCTCAGCCTAGTCATAAAAAGAATAAAAAGGCTGTTCAGAGCAAGGCGGAGTGCTTCTTCTGCAAGAAACAAGGACATTGGAAGAGGAACTGTCCTCTTTACATTGCATCCCTCGATCTGAATCGGCCTAAGAAAAGTGGGCAATCAGTTACCAATCAAGGTACTTATATGATAACACCTTGCAATTTTTCTATTTGTGATAATTCGATTTGGGTGTTGGATACCGGTAGTCCTTTTAATATTTGTAATTCGTTGCAGGGGCTACAAGTCAGTGAGAGGTTTGAAGAAGGAGAAAGGTTCCTGAATGTTGGAGATGGAAGATCAGTTCTAGTTCTAGCTTTAGAAATTCTTAAACTTGAATTCAGCTCTCATATAAATGTCCTTAGTGATTGTCACTATTGTCCAAGTTTTTTATTGAATGTCATTTCTGTTGGCCTTTTGGCCAAAAATGGTTATGAAATATCAATAAAAAAGAATTATTGCAATATCATTTGGAATGGTGCTGCTGTAATGAATGGAACTCTAAGTAATAGCATTTACATTTTGTCACAACCAGTTCATGTAATGTACAAGTCCAATAAGCGCCCTAGAATAGATAATGTCACGGATGTCTACCTTTGGCATCATAAGCTAGGTCATATTAACAAGAACAGGATGAACAGGTTAAGTAAAGAGAGAATCCTCGATGTTAATGATTGTGAATCATTGACAACCTATGAATCATACCTTCTTGGTAAAATGACCAAATCACTTTTTACTTAAAAAGGTGAACGAGCCAGTGACTTATTGACTCTTGTACATTCTGATGTATGTGGGCCAATGAGCACAAATGCTAGAGGTAGGTTGTTGCCCAAAAAGACAACCCAAGAGGGTGGGTGAATTGGGTTTTAAGTAATTATTGCAATTAAAAAATTTTGTGAGTAACTAATTAAAACTTATTGCAAGTGGATTAATTAGTTTACTATATGCAGTGAATGAAGGGAATGGAAGAGACAATGAAACAATCACAAACACAAGAGATTTTATAGTGGTTCGGAGCTAACCCTTGCTCCTACGTCCACTCCCCAAGCTTCACTTGGGAGTTCACTATAATCCCTCGGATTACAGCCGGTTGTTTTACAAGCTCACAACCCAACTTGTTGTTTTACGAGATCACAACGAACTCGGTCGGTTTTCACAGGCTCACCGACTAGAACCACCCGATTGTTTTTCCGGGATCACAATCGAACCCTTACATGTTGGTTTTACCCTCGGCTCACCAACCAACCTTAACACCCTTGATTCAATCCCCTGATTGAATCAAGTAAGAAAAGCAGTTTGAAAAGAGTACAAGGATAGCTTCTTGAAAAGCGTATATAAACAATATGAACAAAGAAGAGTTAGAAGCCCTCAAATAGATTTTTGGATGTGGAGAAAGGGGCTTCTCAAACTCTGCAACTCCTCTTGAATGTGCTGAAGATTTGCTGTTAGAAGGGGAGCTTTGAATGCGAGGGAGATGTTTGGAGGATGGACTTCAATGCACTTCTTCCTTCTTTCTCTTGTAGTTACTCTTTAAAAGCTTTGGTAGGTGGAAATCTCTTTTTCTTTGAATGGAGTCTCTCCCTTAGTGTCTATTACTGTTCAATCTGGCTATTTAAGCAATCTCCATAGAAAACTAGCCGTTAGACTCACTTTTAGGGCCGTTCTGCACAATCTGCAACTCCTGACACAGTGTCCGTTGGGATCGGAGTCGACTCGCTCGATCTGGAGTCGACTCGGCTGTTGTTGGAGTCGACTCATGCTTTACTGGAGACGACTCGCCCACTGTTCAGGATTTGAATTAAAGTACTGTCCCGTTCTGGAGTCGACTCGCCAATATCCGGAGACGACTCTACCTTCTGGAGATGACTCGTTTTCAGGGATCCAAAGATCTTTCTTTTGGGTTTACTTCCTCGAGTCGACTCGGATTCTCTTGGAGTCGACTCGGCTCTCAGAGCCTGAAAAACTGGTCTTCTGTCTTTGGAGTTGAACTGCCTCGGAGTCGACTCGAACTTTGCTGGAGTCGACTCGGCTCTCAAAGCCTGAAAAACTGGTCTTCTGTCTTTGGAGTTGAACTGCCTCGGAGTCGACTCGGACTTTGCTGGAGTCGACTCGGCTCTCAGACACCGAAGTTGGCTCTCTGACTTTTAGTCTTGCATTCCTCTGAGAGTCGACTCTTGTTTTTTTGGAGCCGACTCGCCAACCGTTGGAGTCGACTCGAGTTCTTTTGGAGTCGACTCGGCTCTCAGAGTCCAAAAACAACTTCTCTATCTTTCTGTCTATTACTCCTTGGAGTCGACTCGGAACTATCGGGGGTCGACTCGGCAAGCATCGGAGTCGACTCGAATTGTTCAGGAATCGACTCGGTGACAGGGTCTGAGATTCATCTTTCTGTCCTGCCGTCTGTTCTCAGTCGGAGTCGACTTGCAGTGTGCCGGAGTTGACTCGCAGTGTGCCGGAGTCGTCTCGAGCCTGTACCAAAACATCTGAAACACTTGGAGTCGACTCGAAATCCTCCGGAGTCGACTCGAGGTTCAGCCCTTGACTTAAGCTGATTTCCACTTGCACTCAAAAGAGGATTCTTACAAATTTTGCCTGATATGCTGGATTGAATTCATTAGTATAACATAAAATATACTCAATGGCTTTGTGCTCATCAAAATCAAATAGGGTTATAATCAATCACTCCACAATCTCCCCCTTTTTGATGATGACAAAACATTGAATATTTTTGAAGTGAATTGCTCAGTCATTCAGTAAAAGTTTTGAAATGAGTTCAAATATTTGGTTATTTTAATCTATCCAGAATTGAAAGGTATGGATCAGTAAATCCTGAAATTAAAGCTCCCCCTTTCATTTGGAATTATATAAGCCTTCATATCATGCAATCAATTGTTTGGCTTATATGTAGTTAGTGATTTTGCTTTCTTAAGATTTTAGATTCTCCTCCTCAACATATGCATTCAATTTTGTTTAGATTCTCTAAATTTTCTTTTAATGTCTTGAAGCTTTTGAGCTTAAATTTTTGGTTTTAGAGGGAAAGTCTGACAATTTGTTCTTGAGTATGATTCAATTAATCTCCGAATATCCCTTGAATAGATTCTAGAGATTACTCCTTTAGGAGCCCCAACAGAGAGATAATGAGCCTCGAGGTATCGAATCTACTTAGAACAAATTACGTTTTGCTTTAAGGGTTTTCTTTCTTTACATTTCAAAACATCACATTTTCAATTCATATCATTTTCTCCCCCTTTTTGTCATCATAGCAAAAAGAAACGCAGAACACAGAAAGTATTGCACAGTTTTGTAAGAAGGTGTCTACTCATTGTATTGATGCTAATTTGAGTACAATTGTAATTACATATCAAAAGAAGTCCTCAAGGGACTGTACATCATAAAGTAAAAAGAACAAAAACACTAGGGTTTCTTTGTGGTGGAGGATGTGGCTCCCTTGCTCAGTCTAGTATGTTTGATGACCATGCTTAACCCCTCATTGATGTTCCCCAGTTGTTCGAGAATCTCCGAGGTGGTTCTAGACTGAGTCGAAGAAATGTTGTTCACACTCTCCTGGAGGGTGTCAAGTTTGAAGATCAGTACATTGGCTAGTCTCTCTACACCCTGACTCTGGTTGCCTAGCTCATGTCTGATGCTATCTCGCATCTCCCTTGTGTCGTCCTTGACGTCACGTATGTTCCAGTATTGACCTTGAACTAGGCTTCGAATGTTGAATATCTCCTCCTTCAGATTTGCAACCATCTCTGTCACGGCTGCTAAGGAGGGAACTAGCTCGGTGGAGGGAGCACTCTGAGGACCTCGGAGCTCCCTCAGTAGATCATCTCTCAGATCCCTCACTATCTCCTGCCGCAACTCTCGGAGCTGCTCAGAAGATATCCGGACCTCCAGTGGCTGCTGCTGAGAAGATGGGGCAGTGGAGGTGGAGGGCTCTGTATGTGTAGGACCAGAGGTAGAAGGTGGGAAGATCTATATAGTGGTCCTGGTCATGGTCAGAGGCAGGAGAGTGATGAGTGGTTGGGTCAGATGAAGTGGATGGTCTCCGTACCCAGACTCCCTCAACTCTATGAAATCTCATCCGATGGAGAGTCCCCTCACCCATGCGATCTGTGTGACGCAGTGAGCGAGAGGGTTCCCCCTCAGGAATAGGTACATCTAACTCCATAAAGATGAGAGTGAAAAGCATACCGTAAGGGAGACTCAACCTCGGCTTATCTAGGGGTTCACAGATATATTTGTAGATAAGTTTAGGAAAGTTGATAGGAGTGTCCTGGAGTATATGGTACATCAGGGCTAGGTCCCTCTCAGAGATAAAGTCAAACTTGCCAGTCTTTGGGAAGAGAGTCCTAGAGATAACACTAAGAAGAAGCCGCATTTCAGCCGACAGCTGATTTGCGAACACCTCCTCTATGGGGGACTGTGGAGGACTCCCTAATACTGCCGTAAGGGCCTCAGTCCTATCAAGGGGGTGACTGGGAGAGATCCCTTCTCGGGAAAGATGGAGGACTTAAGCAATGGAGTCCTCCGAGATGAATACAGGGACACCCGCTACGGTTCCCTGGATACCACCACTACCTCGGGCTACAGTCCCATGTTGACCCCCTAATGAATTTTGATGAATACAAAACACTAGAGTTTAATTTATCTTAACAATTTACTTGAGGATTTCAGATGATTAACTAAGAATATTGTTAAGAAATGTCTAGGCAAGTTCCCATATTTTTCAAGAATTTATTGAAGAATTTTTGAGTTGAAGAAAACAGATCAGGGATAGCCGAGACGTCTCCGGGTCGTCTCAGAGACGTCTCTGGAACAAACAGGAAGAATTGGCACGTCTGGAGACGTCCCCGGCACCTGGCGAGGCGTCTCGCAGGGTCGGAGTCGACTCCCGACACTGTGGAGTCGACTCTCTCAGAGGCGGCAGAAAGGCCGATTTCAAGGGATGCGCGCGAGTCGTCTCCACAGGAAGCGGAGTCGTCCCCGCAAGTAAAAAGCAGACTTTCCGAGTCGTCCCCAGAGAGTGCGGAGTCGACTCTCTCAGAAAATTCCAGAGGACATATTTTTCAGAGATAAACCAGCAGAGTCGTCCCCGAGGCAGCGGAGTCGTCCCCATGCAAAAAGCGTAAACATCCCGAGACGTCCCCGTAAAGTGCCGAGCCGACTCTCTCAAAAAAACAGAAAAACAAGAAGTCAAAGAGACCTTCTGCGGAGTCGTCTCCGTAAAGCGCAGAGTCGACCCCAAACAACATCAAAAGAAAGTTTATACAGCCGAGACGTCTCGCGTTGAAGCGGAGACGTCTCCGGAGCGCCTGGGACGCGACTGACACACTTTTTCAGGTTTGTTTGAATTTCAAACTTCCATATCTTTGTGTCTAACGGCTATATTTGCTTTTTAGTCTATAAAAGGGAGCTCTTGAGTGCCTTCCTATATCTTCTTACCAACCCAACACAAGATCATTCAAGAGAGAAGAAAGAAAAAGAGGTTCAAGGGAGTTAAAGCTTTCAAGAGGAGAAATCAAGTGCATTCAAGTTTTTCCAACTGATTTCGTGCTCAACCACTCACTCCCACTTGGCATTCAAAGCTCACATTCAAGCCAACACGATCCACATCGGAAGAACCATCATTTCCCAAGCTTCCAACGGCCAAAAGGGTTCTTCCGGATTTTAATATTTCTCATTTCTATATTCTCTTCATTAAGAGCTTTTAAATCCTTGTAAAACTTTTCATTATTGTGCTTGTTCCAGTCAAGGGACTTGGAATAAGGGAAAGGCATCCCAAGCCTAGGTGAAATTGGGGGATTGTAGGGTTCGTTATTAGCCCGGAGTAAAACAACGAGTTGGGTAGTGCACTCGCAAAACTACCGGACTGTAATCTTGGATTATAGTGGAAATTCCCAAAGGTGCTTTGGAGAGTGGATGTAGGAGCAGTGGAAGCTCCGAACCACTATAAAACCTTGTGTTTGCAATTGACTGTTCTCATACCTCTATCTTTACTCTAGTTCATATATTTGTGTGTTTTATTTTTAATTAGACAAAAAGTTTTAAAATACCCAATTCACCCCCCTCTTGGGTGACCATCTCTGGGCAACAAGTGGTATCAGAGCAGGTGCTCTGTGTATTTCTTGAAGACCTAACCGTCTTAGCCAAAGATCTAGATGGCAACACCCTTCAATAATATTCCTGCTGAGGGGCAGGCAACCAATAGACCTCCACTCTTCAATGGGACAAATTATACCTATTGGAAGACTAGAATGAGGGTTTTTATTCAAGCACAAGATTATGCCTTGTGGAGGGTTATAATCAAGGGACCACACGAACCATCTCACATGGTTAATGGCATTCAAGTTTCCAAACCTGAGGAGGATTGGGATGAGAATGATAATAGGATGGTTCAACTCAACGCTAGAGCCATGAACTCATTATTCTGTGCTCTAGATGTGAATGAGTTCAATAGAGTTTCCACCTGTAATTCCGCCAAGAAAATATGGGATAGGCTTGAAGTTACCCACGAGGGTACAAATCAAGTCAAAGAGTCTAAAGTGAACATTCTAGTTCACAAATATGAGTTATTTAAGATGGAACCCAATGAAACCATTTTATGCATGTTCACACGCTTCACGGACATAATAAATGGTCTAAAGAATTTAGGTAAATCTTACACTAACCCAGAACTTGTGAGTAAAATTCTCAGGTCTTTGCCAAAAGCATGGGAAGCGAAGGTCACGGCGATCGTAGAAGCCAAAGACCTCAACACACTGGGGCTTGAACAACTATTGGGCTCATTGATGACGCATGAGCTCACAATGAAGCAACATGAAGAAGATTTGCCAAAAAAGAAGACAATCGCACTCAAGGCTACTTCGAGTGTGTGTGAAGAAGAAAGTAGTGAGAGTGAAGAAGAAAGCGAAGATGAGGATTTGGGTTTAATAGTAAGGAAGTTTAAGAAATTTATGAGAAGAAAGAAACCCTTCCCAAGAAAGAAGTTTGGAGGGAGAAATGATTGGGAAAAGGAAAAAAGAAAAGGAAAGAGACCCAACCATATGTTATGATTGCAAAAGACCGGGACACATCCGTTCCGAATGCCCTCAATAGAAGAAGCACTTTGGAAAGAAGAAGAAGAAGGCGTTGAAAGCAACGTGGGATGATAGTGACACATCCTCCTCCGAGGAAGAGAAGGAAGAAACCGCCAACTTGTGCTTCATGGCATTCGAAGACGATGAGGTATGTCAAAGCTCAACTACAAATTTTACATTAGAAGAGTTATATGAAGCTTTTCAAGAACTCATGAGTGATTGTAGTATGCTAGGAGCAAAGAATAAAGAATTAAAAGCCTCCAATCAAAGACTAAAGGATGATATTAAAAACCTATTGATTGAGAAGGAGAGCGTTAAAAATGTTAACACCATTGACCTAGAAAATGAAAATTCAAAACTTAGCATTGAAAATGAAACGGCAAAAACACTAATTAAGGAATTGAATCTAAAAGTAAAATCCTTACTCAATTGTAATGCCTCACTTGCACAAAATGTTGAAATTCTTAAAAATGATAAGGAAGAATTGGCTAAAGAAAATTTGGTTCTTAAAAATGAGGTACATAAGTACAAACCAATTGTGGAGAAATTTACACAAAGCTCTGAAAAATTAAATCTTATTCTATCAAATCAAAGAGCTGTTTTTAATAAAGCCGGATTAGGATATAAAACTAGCAAACAACAAAAGTATCTAAAGAATTTCTTTGTGAAAGCAAAAGATGTCAAAACTGAAAAACCTACATGCTTTCATTGTGGAAAAAGTGGACATAAAGCCTATTCTTATATTCAAAGAAAGATTCAAACTAACAAGAGTACATTTGTAAAAGGTAAAAACACAACTAAAGTATGGGTGCCCAAGGGAACTGATGCGATCCGATAGAATTTGATCCGTATCCCAAGATTCTTGACTCTTCTTGATTTCTGGAAGGGTAGCTCCGACCTGATTGCAGACACGATTTCTGAAGAGCCGTCCGTCAGATCGATCTCAATTTTGGATATGTTGTAGATCTCCGTGTTAGCTTTCCAGCGGTAGGTCGTGGGTCTAGAGATGACATCGGAATCTTAAGATATCGGCCTCCGACTGATGACTGCGCAGGAAAGGACGGGCTGAAAATCCAACGGGATGGAGTTGTTTGTAGAAGGTGGAAGGGATCAAGGAGGAGAGGAAGAAGAGGGAGGAGGTGGCTGGCCTCTCGAGACAGAGGTGGTGCAGCCGGATGAAGGAGGGGGCGGCGGCCTTGGATGGCGGCCTAGGGAGAGGAGGAAGGCGTCGCAAGAAGAGAAGAGAGAAGGGAAGAGAGTTAGGGCAAAAGCCTTTCAATCAATTTTTGCATACTGAAATAGGTGCTCACCACATCTATTTATAGGTGGCTACCGGATCCCTTAACTTGACTTGATCTAATTGAATTCAAGAAACAACTAAACCCAAAGCGACTCTAATAAAGGCCAAGTCGGCTAACCCGAGCAAGGCTATGCTGAAATAAAATTAACATCAAGGACTCAAAAGCAAAAATAACCAAATGATTAAGTCCGAGGCGGTCTAGTGGATCCAACCGCATCACTCCACCACGCTTCCCTTAACCTTGTCCTCAAGGTCGGAAGTTAGGGAAACGATCAAGTATCTCAGTCTCAAACTCCCATGTGGCCTGGTCTGCTGCTCTCCCCAGCCACTCCACTAGTATCTGGGTTTCCAGTCGTCCTTCTACTCGTATTCTACGCTTCGCCAGCACTCGAACCGGCTCCACTACCTCGTCCTCCGGTGGCTCATGTATGATTGGGCCGACAAATGTCTTGGGTCCAAGCCGGGCCCTCAGAAGCGACACGTGGAATACCGGGTGAACTCTTGATGTAGTCGGCAAGTCCAAGCGATACGCCATGGGTCCAATGCGCTCCATTATCTGAAAGGGCCCATAGAAGCGATGAGAGAGCTTCTGGTTCGCCATGGGCCGCAGTGTCAACTGTCGATAAGGCTGCACCTTGACGTATACCCAGTCGCCCACCTCGTATACTGGATCTCTGTGCTTCCGATCATGCAGCTGCTTCATCCTGTTCTGCGCAGTCGTTATGTGGAACTTTAACCGCCGTAAGGTAGCATCGCGGTCTAAGAGCTCAAAATCTGCCTCTGTCCGGTCCGCATGTGACAGTGGATCATAAACTCGCAGCGTCGGTGGTACTCGTCCATACACCGCCTCAAAGGGTGTCATCCCTATGGCTGAGTAGAAAGCGGTGTTGTACGAATACTCGGCCCAAGGTAAATAAGAAAGCCACTCTCGGGGCCGATCACCAATCATACAGTGCAAGTACTGCTCGATGCAGCAGTTTACCACCTCCGTCTGCCCATCAGTCTGAGGGTGGTAAGCCGAGCTCATGGCAAGCTTCGTCCCTTGCTGTTTAAAGTAAGCCTGCCAGAATGCGCTAACAAAAATGCGGTCACGATCAGAAACAATAGTCCGAGGCATACCATGTAATCGAGCAATGTCCCGTATGTAGACCTCTGCCACCCGTCGAGCAGAAAATGGATGTGCGAGCGCCGAAAAGTGGGCATACTTGCTGAGGCGGTCCACAACGACCATGATCACTGAGTACCCTCGAACTAATGGCAGCCCCTCAATGAAGTCCATCGACACATCCTCCCAAACCTGATCAGGAATCGGTAAAGGCTGAAGTAGACTCGCAGGTCGCAGTGAATCCGCCTTCGCCCTTTGGCACACATCGCATTGCTGTACATAAGCTCTGACCGCTGCCTTCATGCCTACCCACGTACAGCTCTGACTCAGCCTCTTGTAAGTCCTGAAAAATCTCTCGTGTCCAGCAAAAGGAGTATCATGGAAGTGCTGGATCAATACCTGCCGCATGGCTGAATCGGTGGGCACGCGGATCAACCCATGGTCCAGAATCAACCCATCTCGGTCCTCCATCTCGGGATGACTGCTCGGATCTGCTGCCAACTCCCTCTGGATCTGTACTAGGTCCGGATCCCGGCATGTGGCGGTCCTTAAGTCTGAAATAAAAGGAAAAAACGGCATAGTCAAAGCCGCCAACTCGCCGGACTCGGGATGGCGCGATAGTGCATCCACCACTCGATTTTCTGCGCCCTTTTTGTACACCATCTCATAGTCGTAGCCGAGAAGCTTCGACACCCAACTCTGCTGGGCTGGAGTATGTATGCGCTGCTCAAAAAAAAATGGAAGGCTCTGCTGATCAGTCCGAACGATGAATCGGCGGTCGATAAGGTACGGCCTCCACTTTGTGACTGCATGGATGACCGCCATCATCTCCCTCTCATATGTGGACAGCGAGCAGGTCCTAGGGGACAATGCCTTGCTCATAAAAGCAATTGGCCGTCCCTCCTGCATCAAAACAGCACCAATGCCGGCACCGGAAGCATCGCACTCGACTACAAATGGTTTGGCAAAATCGGGTAGTGCCAAAACCGGGGCCGTCGTCATGGCTTCCTTGAGCTTCTCGAATGCTTCTGTCGCTGCCTCGGTCCATCTAAACTCGCCCTTTCGCAGCAACAGGGTCAGTGGCGCGGCGATCTTTCCATATCCCTCCACAAACCGGCGGTAATAACCGGTTAGGCCCAAAAATCCTCGCAGCTCCTTTTGGTTCTTGGGTAGCGGCCACTCGGTCATGCAATGTATCTTTGCTTGGTCCGGCTCCACACCTGCAGCAGAGATGACATGGCCTAGGTACTCGACCTTCGGCTCGGCCCATAGGCACTTGGATCGCTTTACCTTCAATTGATTTCCGCGCAGAATTTTCAGCACTTCTTCTAAGTGCTCTAGGTGCTCCTGCCATGAACGACTGTAAACCAGTATGTCATCGAAGAATACAAGGACATACCGTCGTAGTAATGGTCTGAATATGTCATTCATGAGCT